>NC_056750.1:669913386-670010886 GCF_019279795.1 Protopterus annectens | reverse complement strand
GTCACATGTGCTCAGAAGGAAGATCTTATGAAAAAAATATGACAGAAGAGTTTGACCTGCATGGCAAGTAGAGTAAATTGGGGTGGTGCAAGATCTGACGTACCAAGAATCTGAGTCCTTAAATATATATAAAGAGCAAATGTAGGACATCTGCAGATCTAAATTAAATTTTGTTTTTACTGCATTCTGACACTAGAAGCACCCTCTTCTGTCTTCCTAAGACTATTATTTCTCATTCCTTGTTATTGTATCTCTGTTTTTGATGTCCAGCAAGCTTCACAATTATTTAAACTCATTAGATCTGTTTAATCAATCAGTAAATAAGTAAATGCTTTTTAAAAGTTTAATACCAGGTTCAGTTGTGTTAGAGTACAAAATGGTTTAGACACGAGTCCGCCAGAGAGAAAGAAATAATAACTTCTTATTAAACAGAATTGGTAACCAATACAGGAAGATGGTTAAAAAAAGGAAACTTTTTTGTCTGGGTCACAAATGCAATATTTGTTATGTGTTCCCGTTTGCAGTGTTAACATCTTGAGTACAGGAAAGATGATATTCACAGAAAGTAAGAAAAGATTACGAGTGAAACAGCTCAAAACCTTTATTTGGGGTATGCTGATACCTATCAAGGTTATGTTGTCCTTCAAAACTGACTAGATCTCCAAAAGAACAGTCTCACTTTCTCTCTCTCTCTGTCTCTCGCTCTGTCTTTCTCACACCTACCATTCTCTAAACGCTATGGATACAGGAGGTGTGACAGAAATACCATTATTACACCCTACCTTGTAAGATGATATACAATTTAAAATGCTTCACAGTAGCGGGTGAAGATTGTCTTTGCTTCAGGCATGTGACTGACAACAAAGTAAACCCACCTGTGAAGTTCTTTACACCAATTTAATGGCCTAGTATGGGAGTACTGTTTATGTACGTAAGTGGTGTTTTGTTATAGCTGTGTAAAAACAAAACAAAAAAGGGGTGGTGAGTATAATTAGCGATGATGGTGAGAGAGAGAAACATGAAAATAGATGGGCCAGCATGTAAAACCCACATATCAGAATAAAAAAACACAACAGGTGGAACTGGTGTCTTTAACAGTGATGGTGCAGAACTCCCACATTTGTAACTTTTAAGAGGAAATCAATTCGGAAGAGATCTAAGGGAGGTTCTACAAATCCTTGTCATTTTAAGCTCTGGTTCAAGAATCTGTTTTGTTTCTTGTGCCTATAGATAGCATTGTAACAAACACAAATGAGGCCATCCTTCCTCTCGCTACATTTAATAATGTAATCTGTTAGACAACAGACCTTTCTTGGAAGGCAGGTAGCACTTTTGACAGGCAAATGAGCAAAAACATCAGGAATAATCTAAAACAAGAGAAAAAGCTTCAGTGAAAAAATACAACCCAGTATAGCTTGGTAGCAATAATCTACCTTGGTAGCAATAATCTAGAACTAACTACTATAATAGTTAGTAATACTAACTGGAGAAAAGTATTAACAGCCAGTCCACAGAATAGAGTGTGAAATATCTGAATTGATCCAGAGGCCATGAAGCATTGGGAGAGCTCTAATTAATAAGGAGGCAGTAAAACAAAGTTATAATAGTATTAGATTGCCAAGATGTGGTTGAACCCTCCTATTTACACCCTACGTGAACCTGCAAAAAATCATTTTGCTTTCTTGTGAACCCCTATATTCATTGACATGGAATTTGTGTTGTCAGGAGAAATATTTGGTTAAGAAAGTTGAAAAATAATTTTACGTAGCAAATATGGTTGGAGATTGAAAAGAACAGTGAGAAAGGTACTATGAAATCAAAATGTACGTGTCTATTAGATTTAAAATTAGGAATGGTGGTAGCCATTAGATTTCACCTAGAATGTCATGTATTATTTCTGGAGATCACATCTACAACATGAAAGAGGAAAACTGGATAGCATACAGTGGAGAGCACAGTCTAGGGAAAAGGTTACCAAAAGACCTGTAAGGATTGATTGAAATAATGTAAGAGGTATGTCTTACAAGGAACAGTTATGAGACAGATTTGTAAAGGTGTAATTCTTTCAAATTAGGAACCAACAGGAAATATTTTTTTGCAGCAAATTATCTCTGGACTGTCAGGAAAAAATGGATGGTAGAAACATTCAGAAAATCTGAATGATAACCAGGGCTGGCAAAGTAATGGGCAAAAACAATATGTTAGGCTGGATACTACCCAACAACCCTTACAACATAGCTAAAACAGGTGTGATGGCAGACGGTATTAGTGATCATTATTTTAGTTGCTGTTACTAGACAGCAGACTACAGTAAAATATCTAACATTTTGGCTGGACTTCAAATACTACAAAGTTCAGAACTCAAATCTTTGTAACGTTAGTCAAACAACTTTATTGGTCCCCATGTAACCACCTTGCCTTAGATGATGCTACTGAATACTTTAAAAAGTAATTTCAAGGCATATTTAATAATGATTCTTTACTGAAATTATACTCTTTTTCTTCTTGCCACTGATACAGGAAAACAGTGCTGCAGAATCGTCTGATGTGTGGCAGCACAGAAATGCAACAACCACAGACATGGGAGCCAGCAACAGCTGCAGCCCAGCAATGCCACAGGGACTAGACAGTGTGTGTGGCTGCAGCATAGCAGTGCCACAGGGACTAGACAGTGTGTGTAGCTACAGTACAGCAGTGGCACAGCGACTAGAAAGTGTGTGTAGCTGCAGCACAGCTGTGCCACAGGGACTAGACAGTGTGTGTAGCTACAGCACAGCAGTGGCACAGCGACTAGAAAGTGTGTGTAGCTGCAGCACAGCTGTGCCACAGGGACTAGACAGTGTGTATGGCTGCAGCACAGCAGTGCCACAGGGACTAGACAGTGTGTGTAGCTACAGCACAGCAGTGGCACAGCAACTAGAAAGTGTGTGTAGCTGCAGCACAGCTGTGCCACAGGGACTAGACATTGTGTGCAGCTGCAGCACAGCAGTACCACAGGGACTAGAAAGTGCATGTAGCTGCTGCACAGCAGTGCCATAGGGACTAGACAGTGTGTGTAGCTACAGCACAGCAGTGGCACAGCGACTTGAAAGTGTGTGTAGCTACAGCACAGCTGTACCACAGGGACTAGACAGTGTGTGTAGCTACAGCACAGCAGTGGCACAGCAACTTGAAAGTGTGTGTAGCTGCAGCACAGCAGTGCCACAGGGACTAGACAGTGTGTGTAGCTGCAGCACAGCAGTGCCACAGGGACTAGACAGTGTGTGTAGCCCACAAGTCCCCAAATGGAGATCAAACACAGCAACACAACAGGCACAAATAGTTTTCTGTGTGCAGAGAATGTAAATGTAATAGCAATGATTTGCACTTTAGGCTGCTGCAGACAGTATGTCTGCACCCACAGAGTAACAAGTACTACCTAGGTAGAATACAGTAACAATAAAGGTCCCAGGCTAGCAATGGAACACATTTACACGAACTGCTACTCACTGTAGCTGAATTCACAAGCTTCTCTTTTCACAGTTTTGCAGGTTGGCATATGCAGCACACTAACATGAACAGTATAGAGGTATGTACGCAAGCCTAACATGCACACATGCACAAACACAATAGTGGGTGCAGCAAACATAAAATTAAAAAGCCTAATCAAGAGCAGGCCACAAGCCAGGCATATAAGGTGAGATAGAGAGCACAACATACAGACCCACAAAATAATAAACTTGTATGACAAAATATGTGTTGGGCAGAGGAGTGACTACCACTGCCAGATCTGCCATGGCCAAACAGGAGAGTTTGCATAGTGCAAACGTAATAATGTACAGCAATCAAAGCTGCTGTCTTGGGACACATATAGTAACTACAAGAAATGCATGTTCTGAACGACAGGCAAATGAGACGACCATCTAACTACAGGATTTCTGGGAACACAATCAGATGGCTATGTACTGGAATATAAAAGGTGAGACCCAGACACTTGCTCATACGTAGGCAAAGATGTAAAGATTTGATCCTGAGGCTGTGAGATCATCAGCCAGTTTTATTCTACCACCATGAAAGGCGGGATAGGTTTAAGTGTCAGAACAGGCTTCATGTTGTTGTATACCTATTTCATAAGGAAAAGCATACAAAATAAAATACTGGTGCTATATGCAAGACTGAGGTGAAATGACAAGAAAGTTAAGTGAAGTTTGCTGATAGGATACTGTGAGGGAAACTAGTCATGATCATGGTGTAGAGCACAGGGCAAGGTTAGTTGTTGAGGCCATGGACAGTGTACCACAAAATGCAACAAACACAAGTGATTTTCCATGTCAAGTAGTCCATGAGATACTATGGGATGTCCCAGTGAATGGAATGTTCCAGTGCATGTGACAGAATGCATTCTAAATAAGAGTTATTGTTAAAGATTGTTGCCTAAAGAATGTCTGAAGCGATAGCAAGCCCACAGACAAACAGAGGAGACCATGTGGGACTTCCATGCTGAGCATTCCTGTCTATGGGAGAGACACTTCCCCTACAGTTTACTGTACTAATAGTTTGGGAGAGGGGTGCACAACACTGATTCTAATCATGGAAGCCAACAGCAGGATTGGAAGGCACTGAATGTTTGATCATGGACAGGATATTTCCAACACCAGGGATGATATGTCTTTACTCCATCCATGGATATGCTGGCATACAAGAAAACCAATGGCAGCTGCTGTTTGCCATTGCCCTTATGTCTTACAAAGAACAAAACTGGATTTGGTAGTCTGTTTACCATGTTGTTCAAGCTAGTAGAGCCCACTGAGATGGCCATACAACCTCAGTACATTGTCATGAATTTTGAAAGGACAGCATAAAAAGTAAGGAAGAAATCTCCCATGTCAAGCCATCACAAATGCTGCATCCGTCTGGCACAGAATATGTAGTGGCAGATACAAAAGAAAGGATGTTTTGTACTGTATGGGTCAGACCATAAGTATCCCTTTCATTGTAAGGGGCAGATAAGCTGCCTTACTTGCAGCCTTTGAAGCTCTCCAAAGTTTTTTAGCACCCAAGGCGGTAGAGCTGATAACATGCCTTTAGGAGAACTATGTTTATAGATATTCCAGTTATGAAGGAATGCAAGTCATAACAGAAAAAAGAACTGCCACCTACTTTTCTGCCTGAATTCTGAAACAGCAAGAAATATAACTGCAGCACCACCCGAGTCCAAAAACGCCACTGAATCATTGCATTATAGTCTATGGTGCATGCTCAAATGAAGACAAGCAGCTACCTATTTGCCGCAAAAGGCATGGTATGAGGAGCAAAATCATGTCCATAACCTCAGACAGACAGAGAGACATTCAGACATGTGGACGTGAGTTCACCTAAGTGCACAAAACCAGTTGTCAGAGTCATGTAAGAAATATCTATGTGCTTTCTGTAACCATGACAAAACTTTCTTTGCACTTGCATGCAATGCCTTCCCCAGGCAGACAGTGTTAATGCCTATCTCCTTTATATACCAAGCTATATATTATTTAACAAATGTGCAATTATTGGACTTCCACCTCTGCAAAGTAACCTTCACACCATGCCATTCTGGTAACGTCTATTACACTGGATATATAAATTATCTCTGCATTGTGGAGACAACTTGTTTGTGAAAATTTTACAGATTGTTTCCTTTCCTTGTTTCTCAGTCTATCTCTTCCTTGTATCCTCCACTTATTACGTGTCACTCTACTTGTGTCACACAGCTTATGTCCATATTGAGAATCTCAGGACTTTTGCTCACATGGTCTTGCATATCCTTAAATGGACATCCAGTCTCACTATTACAATCACATTCTTCCTTCTGCATTTTTATGTTTGACATTATTCCCTAGTATTAACATACTGTCCTTATCCCCACATCCCCTGTATAATGCACAGGACTCACCAGTGATGCTGTGACAATTTGTTTATTGATTACAGCACTTTGCTGTGCATAAATCAGAGTTAACATTTATTAAAATACCACATCGTATCCTCTATAATCTCAGAATCTATCAAAACCATAACCATATGACTCTAAATAGAATAATACTTCATTGATTCACATGCTTGTTGATCAGGTGGCATGACAGATGGATCAACTGGTTCTGCCTGTTCTTTCAGCCGAATGGCATACCCACCATACCCTCTCAGCAAACTGGCCACTACTCAGATATTCTGAACTGCATACTGGCCCAGGAAAGGAATGGGGAATGAAAGAGAGGGGGCAGGCCATACAGTGACCATCCATCTGAATAGGATGGGTGGGAGATGAAACACTAGGTTACCATCAAATGACACCAACCGCTGGGCAAACAGGACTTAAATGGGGGTCCATCATGAGACCAGTACTGATCACTGTATGGGAAGGACAAAATAGTTTGGATATACATTTTGTCCTCGTCCCTGCTTGCCCCACAAAAATACGCAGCATTTACCACTGACCTTCTGACCATTTGCTTATTGATTACAACACGTTGTCATGCACAGATCAGAGGTTATATTTTATTAAAATAACTCATTATATTGTGTATAATCTCAGCTTTTATCAAACCAGTAATCACATAACTCTAAACAGCATAATCTCTCATTTATTCACAGGCTCTTTTAGCGGGGTGGCATGAGAAATGGCCTAACTGCTCCTGCCTGTTTTTCCATATGAGTGGCATACCCACACCTCCCCCCCTCCTTAAACCGGTTACATGCAGAATCATTAACACCTTAGTGACATATTCTGCATCTTATATTAGCCCAGGAAAGAGTGGGGAAATAAAAAGGAGGGGGAGGCAGTCCCGTGCAGAGACTGTCCACCAGTCTGATTCACATACAGCCTGTTTCACCTACTTTCCCGGCCAATAATCCTCCTCTTTTTTAAACACACCAAACAAGCATTCATGTCTTGAAATGGGCTGTAAAAGGTATGCAGGGTGGTCCTCTAACCCACTGGGCAAAATAAGGGATTTACTAATCTATCCTATTTGACTGGATCATGATGCCACTGACCACACTGAACAGTTTTAGACATATGAATCCAAAGTATAACAGCATCATCAACCTCTGAAACTTGCTTCCATCTTAAAGCCCCTAGCAGTTTGCTTACATAAAATCCTCTTGCATACATCTAAACAAATAAAGTTGCGCAAATTGCATAAGTCTGATAATTAGGTAATGTTCCATGAACACTCTTACTTAAATGGATTTCAGTAAACATTGCCCTAGGCAAAATCTTTTTAATCTGTCCCAACATTTCAATACTCTAGCCAACCACCACTGTTTAGTAATATCCTGCAGATTAAAAACTTTTACAAATCAACTAATCGGAGCTAATTGTACTCTAATAATAGCAGAGGCTTCACATTTGGCCCAACAGTATACTAAGTAATGTAAGATTAAATGAATTGACCAACATCTGTCTTCTTTGGAAAGAGTCATACGAAATTTGCCGACATGTTTGATAGCTGCTTTATAATCCTACTTGGTGTTAGGGGCCACATATTCCACCACAATAAAAGTGTTATTCCTCTGCAATCAACCAAACTTCATCTGGAATGTGGGTGGGCAAAGCAGCTGCATAAGATCCAGCTGCCAACACTGCAACTGCCTGATATGTGCTGTGTAGAAAATGAAAGATTAAAGTGCAACTGAGTATCACTGGGAGATTTAAAACAGGTTGCATCCACACTGATTTAGATGACTTTTTTGATCAAGACTAGAACAACAACCTTATTATCTAATCTAAAAATGTCTCTCTTATTACAAAGGTGGTCTTGCGATACAAGCCAGTGCCACCCAGATAGCATTACTTCAAAAAATGACATCCTTCTTCCTATCATTAGAGAAATGATGTGGCCAGAGTGCTGAAAAGCATTATCACTTAAAATAAGGCCACATGCCAAATCCCTCCCTACTGCATTAGTAAATAGTTGTAAAGTGCCATTTGGTACCCATTCTTCCTGCCAAAATCATCCCCCATTAAAATCTTGCAAGAAGACTGACTATAATTGAAACTCTGACCTCACCCTCCTATTAATCCTGACTGTATTGTGCTTCTTGGGACTACCCTGCAGGAGATTGCCAATGACATGATAAATGCCCAACCCAGGACCACACTCTGCATGCAAAATTCAGTGACCCATAACTTGCCCAACTCTAACTTATTTGGATGACAAGAAAGACTGAATGCAAGATGAAAAGCCATCCAGCTTCTTCTGGTAATTGAATAATAGCGGAAAGTATATCCACTTCAGACTTTAGAAATGAATTTGGAAAACCTTCTATTTTATTATATGTCAGGGGGGTACCAATCTGCTCACACAACTACTGAAATGCACAGAGACCTTCTTTTGGCACCTATCTCCTTCACCCACAATCAGAAATACACCCAAATAATGCCCAGCAACCTGCAAAGGTGATCTCTGCTCCCAGCACTACTGCAGAGCTGAGCAATATTTCTCAGAAGTATTACAGGCCAATGAACAGCCCACAGACATGGTTAACTCAAAATAACAATTGCTCTCAAAATGCATACTCAAAAGATGCCAGTCCTGAGGGCAAATGGGGAAAAGGAAGAAGGTACAATGCAAGCTCTATATCAAGTTTGGCTAGCCACTGATGAACAATCTATATGACATCATCTAAGAGCGCATGCTGCACCTTAGAATCTCCCTTATGTATACCATCAGTCATATAAGTGCCACTTTGGAATGGGAGATGGTGAAATTCATCTAAATTCCCCATCATTCTTCTTGGGTACTAATTCCAGTGGAGAAACCCTGAAAACATCAACAGGATGGTACTGCTAAGGACCCACTATTCTACCTTTCTCAGATTTTTGTATAGCAGATCATTTAATATCATATCCTTCCAATTTACTGACTTCATATTCTTGCAATTTGGTCTATTAATAGCATCTCTAGGCTTAACAGAAAAGAACTTATGTAAAGCCATTTAACAATTCAACAGCAACCTGACTCTTAGGATATTCTTTCAAAAAGACACATATAACAACTTACCTCTCAATGGTCCCAGAATTTCAGGGACCAGCCTTATTTTCCCAAATTTTGTTCTGCTCCCCCCTTACCTCCTAAAACTGGTAATTTTGAATAATAATGAATAGCAACTGTAATTAGACTTAGACTTTTACTTCAGAAATATGTTAATTCACATTCTCTTATTCTGTCACTTCTCATTCTGACAACTTTTTAAAAAGTGTACCTAACTGATCTTACTTTTTACTCAATCTGTCCTTAATTTTAGATGTAAAAGGCTGAGACCTATGCATTACAGTGTTTGGCTCAACTCTGCAATTAATACAAAAAAATAGAGTAGGAGTTCACCAGTTT
Organism: Protopterus annectens; assembly: GCF_019279795.1. Classification (NCBI taxonomy): domain Eukaryota; kingdom Metazoa; phylum Chordata; order Ceratodontiformes; family Protopteridae; genus Protopterus; species Protopterus annectens. The sequence goes on along the minus strand of NC_056750.1, from coordinate 670,001,542 downwards.
ATAGAAGCAATATTTAAATCTATCCTGATTTTTAAGTTAACCACTAAATACTACCCTAACAGCTGTTGTTGTTGTTGTTGTCTTTCGGCTTTTCCAGGTTAGGGGTCGCCACAGCGGAACTCCGGTCCGCTAATGATTGGTAGTTGATTTTTACGTGCTGAGTTACCAGCCCTAATGCACAACCTTCAACGAAGGTACGCCCATTCACGCATGTCTCCACACAGAAGACGCTGTAGCTGAGAATCGAACTGGACAGCGTCTTACTGTGAGGTGACAATGCTACCGCAGCACGTATATACACAAATTAAATGTCCACAAATCTGGTGATACAAAACAGTAGTCTCACATTGGAAACCCATTCCTATCATAGTTAAAGTTCTCCAGTAAATAATCCCACCTACGTAAACAAACAGCCTAGTAGTGACAAATAATTGGCATGAGGCTGCACCAATAGCAGGTATTAACAACCTTGAATAATTCACTAATGGACAAAAAGGCATCAGTTTAACGGGAAACATTTAAAATATCATGATAAACATTATGGTACTAATTACAAATGATGAGACTGTAGAAACATCCATCCAGATCAAACCAAAGACATCCCAGTCACCAAATGAACAAAAGGAAAACTAAGAAAATAAAAAAACAAACAGCAATAATAAGACAAAACATCATATCTCGCAATCTTAACTTTAAACTCTGAAACCAAATACAATCACAGAAAAGTAAATCATATCCAACAAATGGAACTATACCAATCACACCTGACAGATGGAAGTATACCAATCACACCCAACAAATGGGAGTACTACAGTCAACCCTGACTACTGAAAGTATGCCAACCACACCTGACAGATGGAAGTATACCAATCAACCTGACAAATGGGAAAACTATAGTCACGCCTGACCACTGGAAGTATACCAATCACACCTGACAGATGGAAGTATACCAATCAACCTGACAAATGGGAGAACTACAGTCACGCCTGACCACTGGAAGTATACCAATCACACCTGACAGATGGAAGTATACCAATCACACCCAACAAATGGGAATACTACAGTCACACCTGACCACTGGAAGTATACCAATCAAACCTGACAAATGGAAGTATACCCATCGCACATTACAAATGGAAGTATTCCAATCTCACCCGACAAATGGGAGTATACCAATCTCACCTGACAAATGTAAGTATACCAATCATACTAGACAGACAGAAGTATATCAGTCACACCCGACAAATGGTAGTAAACCAATCATACCCGACAAATGGAAGTATACTAACCACACCTGACAAATGGAAGTATAACAATTGCACCAGACAAATGGAAGTATACCAATTGCACCAGACAAATGGAAGTATTCCAGTCTCACCTGACAAATTAAGTATACCAATCACACCTGACAGATGGAAATATATCAGTCACATCCAACAAATGGAAGTATATCAACCAGACCCAACAAATGGAAGTATACCAATCACATGCAACAGATGGAAGTGTTCCAATCATACCCACCAAATGCAAGTATACCAGTCACACTTGACATATGTAAGTATACCAATCACACGTGACAAATGGAAGTATATGAATCACAGCGGACAAATGGAAGTATACCATTTACATCTGACAGGCAGAAGTATATCAGTCACACCTGACAGATGGAAGTATACCAGTCATACTGACAAATTTAAGTACACCAATCACACATGAAAATACAAGTATACTAGTCAAACCTGACGAATTAAAGTATATAAATCACACCCAACAAATGGAAGTATACCAATCATACCTGAAAAGTGGACTTATACCGATCACACCCAACCAATGGAAGTATACCAGTCACACCTAATAAATGGAAGTATGCCAATCACACCCAGTGGAAGAAAGTATACTAGTCACACCCAGCAAATAGAAGTATAACAATCACACTTAATAAATGGAAGTATACCAATCACACCCAACAAATGGAAGTATAAAAACCACATCTGACAAATAGAAGAATACCAATCACACTTGACAAATGGATGTATACCAATAACATTCAACAAAAATAGAAGTATACCAGCCACACCCAACAAATTGAAGTGTTACAATCTCATCTGACAAATGGAAGTATACCAATCACATCCAACAGATGGAAGCATACCAGTCACACCCGACAAATGGAAGCATTCCAGTCACACCCGGTAAATGGAAGTATACCAGTCACACATGAGAAACAGAAGTATACCAGTCATACCTGACAAATGGAAGTATACCTATCACACTCAACAAATGGAATTATACCAGTCACGCTGACGAATGGAAGTATATGAATTACACCCAACAAATGGAAGTATACCAATCACATCCGACAAGTGAAAGTATACCAATCAAACATGACAAATGGAAGTACTACAATCACACCTGACCACTGCAAGTATACCAATCACACCTGGCAAATGGAACTATACCAATCATATCCAGGAAACTGAAGTATACCAATCTCACCTGGCAAATGGAACTATACCAATCATACCCAGGAAACTGAAGTATACCAATCTCACCTGACAAATGGAAGTATACCAATCACACCCAACAGAGTGAAGTATATAAATCACAGATGACAAATGGATGTATACCAAACAATAAAGTTCAATAGCAAAATGAACAGATAAGCAAATTAATCTCTTTTTCTCACTTTTTTAATTCACTCCACCTTCTGTAGTCACAAGTCAGCAATTTTAAAGGAGAGCCAAGCCAAGTGAACATGTGCCAAGCTAACACCAACTGTCAGCAACCACCTGGTGAACAGGGCTTAATTAGAGCTCTGTCACAAGTCTAGTCCCAAACACCATGCAGTGCAGTGCAGACAAAACAGTTTGCACTGCAAACTACATGTGCTTGGTTTGATACACTAGATATTTGCAAGTATTCATTTTTTGGATTTAGGATTCCATTCTTTGTCTTTCAGTTAACATGACTATGATAAGAAAGGTGCAAAATAAAACAGCAACCTGGATCATGTCAGAGTTTAAGTCACTAATGCATAGAAGAGATAATGTACTGAAAATTTTTGCCAACACAAAAGACTACACACAATTGCTATTCGGAGAACTCAGTCATGAAGAAAAAATATCTTTAATTCTAAGTAAAAATTAACTTCTTCCTCAGCCATGAGACAAATAACTCAAAAGAATCAAAGAGCCCTGTGGAACAATATAAAACTGCTTTCTAGGTACCAGTAAGAAATGACAGCCATGTCCGCTACCTAGGCTTTTCAAATACAGAAACTTCCCTACATTTAGTAAGCATTGCTTACAAACAGCATTATCTGTACAGTTATCCATGTCTTCCTCATATAAAAAAAATGTGACTTCACCCGCAACGTACTTTGCTTTTTTAATTCTCATTTTTCCCTACCTGGTAAGTTCGAAAGCTCCTTACTGAACTCAGATCTACCACATTAAAAATCAGTAGTATCATCGTGAGCTACCTTAAGCTAGCAGTTGAAAAAACAGTTTACCCAGTTTTTAGTTTTGAATAATTATTCCATAAGTGAAAATCTGTAGCCCTAAGTGCAGAGAATCATCACTTATCACCCCTTTCTACAAAGGATTTCATGACTTGAATTAACCAACTTTTGGCCTATTAGTATTCTCCCCCTCTCAAAAGTACTAATATAGTACATGATAGACAAATCATAGTTTACTTTAAAAGACCACTATCTGTACCTTTCAGCCTCTTAGTGCAAAAATTTGGATAAAGCCTGACAAAATGAGGAGACAAAGGCCAAAAAATAGAGGCAGATTTTAAAAATTACTCTTATAAACTCAGAAAGTTGGTCGAGTAACAGGGTTTGTATTAACATACATTTTCTGAATGATTTGAAGTCTGAAACCAAAATGCATATCACTATTTACTGACTTAATTCCTCAGATCATCCCAGGGATTTGCCAGAAAAACACACATTTTTGAGGAATAGGCCAAAAATATGACAGAAAATCTGGATATTCTGCAAAAATCTGGACAGTTGAGAGGTATGCATCTCAGGTCCATAACTCTGCATTACTTTTATGCAGACTGCAGCACAGAAACATTATTGATCTTTACTAAGTAAATGAGTTGAAAATCCGTTGGGATCACTCTTTCTACATTTACCTAAAGCATTTTATAGAGTTTCCCTCTCTAAGAGCACTACTCACTGCTTCTTATATATAGGCATAAATTCAGAAGCCATTAATTGTTAGCACAACTATTTAAATGACTGTGATCAGTCAGAACATTGGTCCAATGCCGTGTCCCGGGGCTAGAACCTATTAAAGTAAGAGGCCAGTAATGCTGAATGTTGTGCTCCCCATTATTTAGTATCTTTGTAAATAACATGCAGACATAAGGCTTTGCGAATTTCTTGAGCAGATCAAAGAATTTGTTGCAGCACATAAAGACCTAAATATGCAATTGCAAATTACATTCACTAACATCCAGAGTTAGCTATGGCATTTCTAGCCGTCTTAATGAAACTAAAACCAAGTGCAGGATATTCTGTACCACTACAGTAGACCCATAACAAATAAAATATTTTCATATTCTGTCCATCAGTGATGTGACTATTGAAATTACAGACAATACTAAGCTTCTGGGGGTTCCCCGCGGTAGTGGTGCTGCGGTAGCGTTGTCACCTCACAGCAAGACATTGTCCCGTTCGATTCTCAGCTAGAGCGTCTTCTGTGTGGAGGCATGCGTGAATGGGTGTGCCTTCGTTGAAGGTTGTGCGTCAGGGCTGGTAACTCAGCATGTAAAAATCGACTACCAAACATTAGCGGACCAGAGTTCCGCTGTGGCGACCCCTAACCGGGATAAGCCAAAAGCCACAACAACAACAACAACAACAACTAAGCTTCTGGGGGTTACTGTTAAATGCCAATTAAAATGTAATCAATATATCTACAAACTAGTGAAACAAACTATCCAAAGACTGGGGTTATTGTACAGAATAAAGTCAAACCCCACTGACCATGCTCACCTAGTCACTATCCATATCTTTCTGTTAATAAGCTTTTTCTATACAAGTGTACCGTTTATAACTCGGCACAGTTTGTAGATATATAAGCTTGCAGGCATTTACCGCGAGATAGCCAAATTTCCTGTTATTATGCAAGGCAGAACACACTACTGTGTGGCATTCAGGAAAACTGGTTGGTTTCCTCACACATCCTCATTCTTAGCCAGCCAAAGCTGAAGTACGGTGCACCTTATATACCCAAGAGATGCCCTGCCATAAAGTCAATTGCTCATTGGCATATGCCAACAAAACAAAAAAACTATGGTGAATCATTCTTCAACAGCCATACTGGCAATCTGTAGAACAATCTAAATGCAGAAATTGGCAAACTAGCAGCAAAATCGCAGTTCAGAAACTTTACTAACCTCTATGTCATTGCGGATATACATATATGAAGAAGGCATTACATAATCTAGTAAATCAAAGGTAATTACCCTAGAAACAGTCATTATCCTTCTCAGCCTTCTGCCCTTTGTTTTCACTTTTCTATCCAACTACCCTTTTCCCACTTTTTTCTCCATTTTTATCTCTCCTGTCATCCCTATATATATATATATATATATATATATATATATATATATATATATATATATGTGTGTGTGTGTATATACATTTACAGTGTTATCCCTGAGTATAACTGATGTATGTATTGCTATTCCAAGCATTATGGAGGCTCTTTCCATTTGCTTCTGAAGCATGGCCTTTTTGTTTATATATTTCCTGCGAGGTACTTCAACAATAATCAATGACAGGGTGTAGGCAATGCAGGATTACTCATGATTGGCATAGTTTGATCACAAGGGCAAATCCAGAGTCATTAAATAAAGCCAGCGGTGGGTAAATCCTGATTTACCCTGAAACAGGAGTGGATTATTGTTATGATACAATTACATTATTTAAGAAAAAAATGACCTTTTCTAAATAATTTCTTTCTATAATTGGACTTTAATGTTCTTTCACCTGCTTCTGATACTTTGGTGCATCCAAAATATGCACTGGGCATGCTCTATCTCCAGGTGTGAGTCTGCTACCATCTTTTGTGGAGAATGTACATGGTCTGTAGCGAATCTTTAAAGTGTCTAGATTTCTGTATAAGATGTTTATCTTTTGGGGTATTCTTTATAAAAGAGGTGGTTTTCTGTCAAATCACTGAGGACTGTAGTCATGAAATGATGAACGACATCTCCATTTATGGTGGTAAGAGGTTGTCACGTATGTTAAGAAGCTGCTTGTAACAGCTCTCCTGACACTGAAATCTGTTGATGTATATTATATATATATATATATATATATATATATATATATATATATATATATATATATATATATATATAATGATTCTGCTGCACAGAGCAGCTTTCTTTTGCAGATTTTTTTTTTAACAAAGTTTAAATTCTTTACTTATCGATGCAAATAAAATAACTTTATGGCACTTCTATCAGCTTGTAGGATATAACATCCCAGATCTTATTCATATATTTGCCATGTTATCTGTAAACAATACAATGAATACTAATTAGGATGGCAAAACACACACACTAGTTATGCTGGGTTAATAAAATGTGTCTGTGTGTGCTGGGTCAGGGATGCATACATTTTTAGTGTTTTCAAATTTGTAGAATATTTTCGTATTGGGCTATATAGAAAAAAATAAGGACATAAATCTTGTAGAATATTGTATTGTAGTCAGTGAAAGGTAGGCATCTAGCCACTTATTTGGAGACACGGCATGCAGATTACAGGCATTTCTTCAGTACCATTTTATTTTTAAATGCCAGTACTGAAGATATGCTTGTTTTACAACCAGCACACTGATTGCTTTCTCCAATCAGCATGCACGTTTTGGCATATTAACTGTCTTCATTGTATAAAGTATGTCATGTTATTGATATGCTTTTAATACTTTTAATACTGAACGTCATGAACATTATATAATAGTCATGACCCAGAACCCTAACGCGTCTATATTTTGCCTTGTAAATATTTTTCATGAAAATTAATGTATTGATGTAACCACAGAAAGTGATTAATGCATCTATTCCTGGAAGCACACAATGTCTGTTCCTGAACTGGACCCTTCCTTTCCTGATCTCCAATGAAAATGGGGCTGTATCACTTGGACTATCCTGATTATCAAATATAAAATAAATAATAAATAGTTTAAAAAAAACCATTTTTTAAGACAGCATGAACACATTCCTGAAAGTGGTTTGGTTGACATGGTTAAAGTGAAAAAAAAATTGTAGCAGAGGAAAAGCACAATATGATTTTAGAGTGAGATAGTAGTTTACCATAACACAGAATGGTAGATAATAGTAAGGTCAAAGAGTACAGTACATACGAGCAGTCACATGCAAGTTAAACTCAGTGGTTTCTGTTTACACTTGCCTTGTTGGCACAGCAGATATCATTATTTAAGATTGCATCATTGTTCTTTCCTATACTGTTGTAATACGGTGCGTCTAGTTAGTGCCAGACGTCACTTGGTTTTGAAATGCAAATATATATCTTATGACTCATGTGATCTTTACACAGTTTCTATGCTTCTAAAGGGCTGGGCTAATTAATTTTAAAGGAAATAGCCTTTATTTTTGGAATGATGACCTTAAATTAGCATTCTTTCTTCTTTAGAACTCTCACAATGTCATGCAAAAACAAATGCCTACCAAATAAGTGAATATTGGAGAATTTGCTGGAGAAAGTGTTATATTTTTTTCTTTTACAAATGAATGCATTACCAAATAGTTTGCTGATGTAAGCAATATTTAAAAAAGATCAGACACTTCTAAATACTGAACTGACTTATTAGGGTAGAAAAATCTACCCACTTGTTTTTTTGTTTTTCTTTTTTGTCAGATATTGAATTTGTAGCATGGCACCAGCATAAGGTAAACCACAATGTTCAGTATAGCTCAATTACTTTACTCATATGAAAGCACATACGAAAAAGCCTGCCTGAAATGACAGACAGCCCCAAGTAACTGAATGCTTCCAGATAGGATGCTTTATCACTCAACAAAATACATATATTTCCCTCCCTTCTATAAGATATAGTCATACTTTACGTTTCATTTACCAGAGTATCTGTGCTTGCCTTTACTGCAATGCTCGTGTATACATCTGTCACTGTATTTTGGCCAGACTGTAACACATCTGTGAGCTGATGGGGTAGCAGCTTTGCAGAATGTGAACAATATGTATGTGATTGAAAAGACGTGTACAATTGGCAAGACTCCTGCTAGCTTTTCTATACAATGTATAAAAAATCATATTAGGTTTGTAACTGTACTTGCAACCGTGTTCTTCTAGGAAGTATAGCAATTCTATATAAAGTATAAATGTACAGCAGATGTGTAATAATGTGCAAAAGCAGAGACACTATTTTACTATGCTTAGCTGCAGGGAGTAACTTAAGACTTTGAAAGTTTCTGTTTCATGGTAGGGCATGTCCAATGGTAGGCAATTGTTGCACTAAACCAGTAATCAGCTTCATTTTTTTGTTTCTTTGTGTGAGCTGTTAGCCAAAAGGAGAGAAATAAACTCATTAACTAAAACAGTGTGGAACTGGTTTCTCCATGACAATATCTATATACAATTTTCCAGAAAGTACAAGGGGCTATGGTTCATTAAGAGGAGAAGGGTTTATAAGAATGGTGTTAATTGCATGCCTCTAAGGGTGGACCCATTATAAGACATTCCCCAGGGTTCAAATGGAATGACGTACTAAACAGAGACTGTTGTAATGGCAGCCAACATTACACAGTTTGCAGACTATTTTGCAGGACACTGCTGTGTATGGTCCAGCTAGCTACCCTCTACAGATGAGTTTATTTCTGTAGTTGCATCTCTGACAAAACTCGTGGAGTGTAAATAAGGCCCAGTAATTCTTCAGTCAGAATAGCCAGAAAAGATTTAGCTGATTAGACAGATTCTCTGTTTAAGCAGTCTGTCTATTCAGATTGGTCATTTTCTGTTTTAATCGCACTGCCCAATTTTTTTTACATAAAAGTTATTTTATTTATTCTCCTTTAAAAGCTTGTGGCTTATTTTTTTATTTATTATCTATTAATTGATATCTTGATACTTATTGTGAATGGTTACTAGCTACTGGTATCCATTTTTGACTGGCCAGTCTACTCTGTTATACATTACCGTTTGTATTTATACTTCTTTGGCTCATTTCTCAAAAGGGAAATGGTAACTGGAGTTCTTCAGTTAGTTAATCTGGAATGGAGGCAGCATTTTATATATATATATATATATATATATATATATATATATATATATATATATATATATATATATATATATATATATATATATATATATATAGATATATATGTGGGTCTACTTCATAAGATCGACAGACCATTTGATTGACATTCATTTATAATTAAATATATAATTAAATATAGATATAGATATAGATATAATTAAACCTATTTAATCACTGCAGTACAAAGTAAGCGCTTTCACGTCTTTCCAATGCTTTATCAGACTTTAAACAACTGCAATCAACAAACACACATTTAAATATACATATCAACCAATCATTACCCACTTGATTACATCACAACTGTGTCAACCCATTTTAAAACACACATTACAAAGCAAAAAATATATATATTAAATATTAAATATATTCATACATCATCAATAAAACTACATTAACTAAAACATATGTAAGTAAACCATTAATAAAAATGAGTTCTCATAAATTGATATGAATATAAATAAATAACACATATAGCATATAAACCTGTATGCATTAATGTGCATAGGGGCGTGCTGCTAAAAATGATTTGAGAGTTACCTTCTCATTTAGACCATGTCCTTTATAACCCTGTAGTTTAATTATCCACCTGTTCTCACATTCCTCAGTGTAGTTCTTGATGTCCCCAATCTACTGTTTTTTCTAATCAGTTCTAGGGCACTAAATTTAAATTTATGTGACATGCCCACATTCAAAACATGTCGAGCCAAAGCATTATGATCATCCTCTCTATTAATCGCATATATATGCTCTCTGACTCGCTCTCAAAGGCTTCTATTTGTTTTTCCTATATACAAGCACAGGCATCTCTGACAGACAGCTATATATATTAGATCTCTTGATTTACAATCAGCATAAAAATTAAGCTTATACTCATAAGCTGTATCAGGGTGTATAAAACCATCAGTTCCAGACATATAGACACAACGGTTACACCCTCTACAAGGGAAGGTGCCCTGCCTAATGGATGGAGTTGATTCCCTCATATTGATCTCATTGCACAACAGCCTTTTAAGTGATTTTGTATTTTTGTAGGAAAAACTAGGTCTTGTTCCCACTATCTCAGCAATTCTATCGTCAGTAGTTAAAATACCCCAATTTTTGTTAATAACTTCCTTGATTTTCAAATTTTTATTAGAGTAAGGAATTACTATCCTATTGACATTCGTTTGTTGATTGATGTTGCTGGCACTTCCATTATTGTCCTGATTCTTATATAAGTAGGGCTTACCTTTTCCCTGTCTCATCAATTTGTTCACTTGGTAAATACCCTCCACTTCTTGTTTACTATATCCCCTTGATGATGGATTCTCAGCTAACATCTCTTGTTTCAAACTGTAACTCTCATCATTGGTAGTGAGACGTGACATTCTGAGAGTCTGACCTCTTACTATATTATGACAGATATGCTGGGGGGTGCATACTGCTATGATGTAGAATGCTGTTCCTCCAGCATGGCTTCCTATATATTTCAGAGTGCATAACTTCGCCTCTCTTCAGTATTTGAAAATCCAAAAATTCTATCATAACATCAGAACTCTTGTAAAAAAGACATCATCTACAAAATGTTTGTAGAACTTAATGTGTTTACTGTAAAATATATTTGCCATGACATAAGTGCTCTCCCAATACGCCAGCACAAGGTTGGCGTAAGAGTTTGCACATGGGGTGCCCATGGCAACCCCTTTGTTCTGTAGATAGTATATACTATTATACAAAAACACATTATTATTCAGCACCAAATCAAGTAGCGCTAAAGTCTTAATAATCAAATTCCTTGATACCCCTTTCTCAATCAGAAAAAGTTTCAGAAATTCCATCCCTGTACTATTGGGGATTGATGTAAACAAAGAGACATCTAAGGTGACTAATAACTCATTCTGTGCCCTTTCATTTGAAAGTATATATTTACCATAACTTTCAAAAAAATCTTGCGTATCTTTCAATATAGAACTAGTATTATTTACAATTGATCGAAGTTGCTTTTCAACAAATATTGAGGCCGGCTCCGGGAGCCAACCACCACCTGAGACAATTGGTCTCATAGGTGGATTCATGAGGGTTTTGTGTATTTTAGGAAGTCCCCTAAGGGTGGGAACAAGAGGTTTTTCAACCAATAAATATTTATATAACTCTCCATCAACAGTCTGACATAGAAACATGTCATACAATTCAGATTGCACATTTTTAATTAATCTATTCAACATCACACTATTTAACAGTTGATATGTATCCACATCTTCCAGCATATTCATCATACTATTAGTATACATATCAGCATCTAAAACCACAATAGCACCACCCTTGTTGGCCTGCCTAATGACTATGGTATTATTGTCCTGCAATTTCTTAATGGACTGAAACTCGTCATAGGTCAAATTGGAGAATTCTGATTTACTTTTTGATTTATACAATTCAAACAGGTCACGTTCACAAGCATTCTCAAAGGTCTCCAATAATGGGTGCCCTTGAGGTATAAAAGTAGAGGGATTGCAAAATACATTTCTATCCCCTGTGGCTGTATTGCCAAATAACAGATTCAGATTAACTCTCCGAGTAAACATCTTAATGTCCACAACCACATCAGTAATGTCCGCTGATTTGGAAGGTATAAATGAGAGGCCATGATTGAGTAAACACCTCTCACTCTCAGTCAAACTGTAACTTGATATATTTACCACTAAGTCTTCGGTATCGGTCTGAGTACCTTCCTCTGAAACTCATGCCTGTCCCCTGATGTTTTCCGTTTCCTTGTGCGTACCTGTGGCGACCAATTGACCAAAGTCATCTGCCAAATTGGTAGGGGAAAAGAAAACGAAGTGTTGTTAACTGATATTTCATCTAGTGAATGTAATGTGTTATTCACATAAACGCCAACTTTCTGTTTTGTCGCATCAGCCATTACTGAATATAATCTCTTATTGTTATGTCCAGAAGGGCCTTCTTCTACATCTAACTCCGTATCACCAACTGGAGTGGTAACATCATGTGATGTAGCTTCTGTAGGGGGAGATGTACGTGTTGACGTCACTGCAATAGGTGTAACTGCTTGTGTGGATAACAAAAGGGAGATGTTAAAAATGTAAATGTAGTTAATGTGTAGCCCAGGAACTTCAGGAAGGGTGAAGAATGATATCATGTTTAGCAGAACTGCAGTTTCAATTTAAACAGTGAGAACCAGAGATTATTAAGCATTTTTGTCTTGATCATCCAACATAGCACTCTGCCTGTTGTCTTATGTAAGTTATCTTAGACTTGTGTTTTATTTTAGGAGTAGCTAGGAGCAAGAAAGATTAGACTGAGTGTTTTTCTGTGATGTCAGAACTGTACTACTGAATTATTTTAATTATTTCTGTGTGATTTCGGAATTCTTGACTAGCTCTGTGTAGTAGAAAGTATTTCCTTGTGGTTTTAATTATTTACTATTAAATATTTTAAAACCTTTTAACTGTGGCTGGTTTGTGTAGAGATAATTTAAGCTCTTAAGAGTACTTGCATGCCTTTGGTAAAACTGTAGAAGGCCACTGTAATAGCTTTAGCCCTGGGCTATACTACCAATTGGATATTAATATTGTGCAGTAATGTATGCAGTGGTGGTACAGTGGTAGTGTTGTTGCCTCACAGCAAGAGGTTCTCCCGTTCGATTCTCGGCTGGAGTGTGGGGTGTGCCTTCTGTGTGGAGTCTGCATGTCCTCCCTGTGGTTGGGTGCCAGTTTAAAGACATGCGTAAATGGGTGTGCCTTCATTGAAGGTTGGACGTTGAGCTGGCAACTCTGCATTTGTGAAAATCTAGTGCCAATAATTAGCGGACCGGAGTTCCACTGTGGCGACCCTTAACCGGGAAAAGTCGAAAGACCAACAACAAAAACATTGCACAGTAATAATTGGACACCCTTTTAAGGGCCTTTGAGTAACTGATAAATATTAACTGGGTGATGGCAGGATTACTACCATATAGTCTGGGTAAAAGGGGCACAGCTAGAGAACCTGTGCCAGCCTTCCCCAGAAGTGTCTGTGTGGTTGTATAAACTTTTATCTCAAAGTGTGTGTGTCAGCTACTTGGGCAGGGACATGAAGAACTGGTTGGACAGAGAGGGTGCTGGAGATTTTAGCTTGCCCAGCTGGCTAAGATCTGGACCCTATAGCTATGCCAGTGGGGAATCTTATTGGGGACCTGGGGAGCAAGGGAGCAACCAGCCCTGGACTGACTGTGATCTCTGTGTGCTCATAAGGGAAACTGCACTTTACTGTGTGTATTTGTTATCCTATCCTCTCATATGAGATGCCATCTCTGGTGTTAGTGGTGAGGATTTAGATTCCTTGATTGCTGGGCCAGGGCACGGGCTTCACATTTGTGTTGGGCAGTGGTGGGATACCCACATCACATATTAATTAGTTGCAAATACTAAATGGCTTGTAGTGGTGTAGGTAGAGTGAATCCTGTAAATTGTGTACAGTGAGCTTTGAAGGTAATTTGAATACTCAGAGTTCAGATCACAATTGTTTTATTTCTTTTGTTAGCTTAGTTAGTCAGGGAGAGCAGGCAGCATGTTAGCAGAGGAGTATGGAAAGCTGACAAGTAGCCAGCTGGCGGAGATGTGCCAGGCTAGGGGACTGATGGATGGAAACCTAAGGCAGATCTGATTGCAGCCTTAGTTACAGCTGCATCAGAAAACAGCAACCAGGAGGACAATCAGACTGGCAGTGGAGATATAAAATCCTCAGAGAATGGACAACTCAACCTTTCTGCAGTTGACTTAAAAATCCAACTTGAGCTAAAGAAACATGAGTTGGAGGCCAGGCGTGTGGAATTAGAAGCAGCCGAGAGACTGAGGAGTCTACAGGCTAAGGAGAATGAGAAACTGTTACATCTACAAGCTGAGGAACAAGAGAGGCAGAGGCAGCATGAGAAGGAGATGCTGACTCTTTGCCAGAGTCATGGAGGTAATTGGGAAGGGAGTAACTGGACCCCAGAAGCGCAAAAGGTCAGTACATTTCTTCTGCAGTTTAAAAAGGGGGATAATTTTGATAGTTTCATTCATATGTTTGAGAGGGTATGTAAACAGTATGAAGTTGACCAAAGGCTCTGAGTACGGTTCCTGACCCCCTTACTCCATGGTAAAGCTATTACTGTTCTTTCCAAAATGTGTGACAATGCATGTTTTGATTATACTGCTGTAAAAAATAGTCTTTTATAACTGTTTAAGCTAACACCTGAAATGTATAGGAAAACGTTTCATGAGCATAGATGCAAGGAAGATGAAAGTGTGTGTGAATATGTTGCTGAACTGAGCACTTATTTCCATAGGTGGGTTAGTGAATGTCAGGTCACCACTTTTGAAGGGCTGGCAGACCTTTTGGTGAGGGAACAAGCCCTTAGCACTTTGCCTGAGGGCATGAGGATCTGGTTAGCTGATAGACAATGTGCTACTTCAGATGAGTTGGGGAAGAAGGGAGACCTAAACCTGGCAAGCAGGGCAGCCCTGCACAGGAAGAGGACCCCCAGTACTGCTCATGGGTCTAAAGAAGCCCGTGGTGGGCAGCACAGACTGCCACAAAAGAATATGCCAATAGCAAGGGAAGGCAATAGTCCAGGTACACATCTAAGAGCTAGGGTTAAATGTTTTGAATACAACCAGTGGGGCCATGTGGCATACAGGTGTCCATGGAGGTAAGGTGGGGAGCCAAAGGTGAGGGAGCCAGTAAGTGGGAAAGACAAAATGCCAATAGTAGGTTGTCATGAGACAACAGGGGTACTGAACTACCATCCTGCAGATGTCCTGATAGGGAAGGATTTTAATTAGGCAGTACCATGTGTTTATGCAGTTACACGCAGTCAGGCTTTGAGACAAGCATGTGGGTCTGGTAGCCTGGGGGCAACCCAGATAGACCACGTACTTGCAGCCAGGACTGGTGAGGTGGTTACTTCAGGGAGGAAGCTACACTGTAGCAGTGAGACTGAATGTGAGCCACAGCTGCTTGTTGGTACTGATGGTCACTTGGACAGAGTGACTGCAAAGGTAGAGGTGAGTAGTAATACCCAGCCTGACAGTGAGGCACCACTGTCAGAGGATGCCAGACTTCCTGTGGAAAGGGAGCTGGGAAGGGTTACAAGGAGAGAGTTGAGACAGGCTCAGCTCTCTGACACTACACTGCAAGGCCTGAGGCAGGTAGCTAGGGAGGCACCTGATTCTCAAGGAAAGGGGGAATATGTATATTGGGACAAAGACTTACTATACAGAGAGTGGACCCCTGAGGGAGGGCTAGAAGGTGAGAGAGTGCAGTAGTTGGTAGTGCCTAGAGCCTACCATCTGGTGCTTCTAGCCATAGCCCATGATATTCCCTTTGCAGGTCATATGAACATAAAACGCACAAAGAGGCGTATTATGCAGAACATCTATTGGCCTGGAATTTCCAGAGATGTAACAGGGTACTGCAGGACCTGTGAGTAGTGCCAAAGGCTAGGCAAGGCAGGAGACAAGGTGAGAACTCATTTGTTGCCTTTGCCTGTGATTGAGGAGCCATTTCAGAGGGTAGCTATGGATATTGTGGGTCCTCTGAGTACCCCAAGTTCCACAGGGAAAAAAGTATATATTAGTGGTAGTGGATTATGCTACATGATACCCTGAGGCAGTGGCTTCATCCTCCATTGAGGCAGAGAAGGTGGTAAATGCTTTGTTAGAGATTTTCAGCAGGGTAGGTTTCCCAAAAGAAATACTGACTGACAGAGGTGCCAATTTCATGTCAGACCTGCTGGCTTGTCTGTGGAAGTCCTGTGGGGTGAAGCACATGAAGATCACCCCCTACCACCCCCAGACTAATGGTTTGGTTCAGAGGTTAAACTCTACAATCAAGTCCATGCTACAGGCATTTGCAGGTCAGTTTAAGAGGGAGTGGGACAAATATTTGCCCCATCTGTTGTTTGCTTACAGAGAGGTTCCCCAGGAATCCACAGGTTTTTTACCCTTTGAGCTGCTGTATGAGCATAGGGTGAGGGGACCTCTAGATTTAAATCGAGATGAGTGGGAAGGTGAGTGTGAGTCTCACAAGGAGTCTGTTGTGGCATATGTCCTAAGCCTCAGGACAAGGCTCAGGGAACTCATTAGCTTGGCCCAGGAGAACCTGGCAGAAGCCCAACAACAGAAAAAGTATGGTATGACAGGAATGCTCGAGCTAGAGACTATGCTGTAGGGCAGCAGGTAATGGTTCTCATTCCTGTCAGACATAACAAACTGCAAGCAGCTTGGGAGGGTTCCTACAAGGTGGTAAGAAAGGTAAGTGATGTTAACTACATGGTGGAACTGCTAGGCAGGGGGCAGGGACACAAATTGTACCATGTTAACATGTTGAAATCTTACCATGATAGGTAGGCCCTTGTGCTGAGCATTTGCAGTGGATTGCAGGAGGAGTCTCTCGGGGATCAGGGAACTGATCTCCTCAGTGAGGCTCGGGCTGACACCTCAGTGGAAAGGGTAGTAATGTCCCAGCAGCTATCTCCTACCCAGGTTCGAGAAATTTGAGCAGTGTTGCAGGAATTTGGGGATATGTTCACTGGGAAACCAGTGTGCACCCACCTGGTGCAGAATCAGGATGATACAGGACCCCCAAAGGCCTATTAGGCAGGCTCCTTATAGGGTGCCTGAGAGATTCAGACAGACCATGAGGGAGGAGGTACAGGAGATGTTGGAACTAGGGGTGAATCAAGAGTCCAACAGTCCCTGGGACTCCCCAGTGGTGCTGGTGCCAAAGAAGGATGGCAGCACCAGGTTCTGTGTGGACTACAGGAAATTAAATAGTCACACAGAGTCAGATGCTTACCCCATACCTAGGACAGATGAGGCCCTAGAGCAGCTGGGTGGGGCTAAGTATCTTACAACCATTGATCTTAAAAAGGGTTATTGGCTGGTGCCCTTGACTCCCAGTGCTAGAGAGAAGTCAGCCTTTGTGACTCCTTTTGGCTTTTATGAGTTCACAAAAATGCCCTTTGGGATGAAGAATGCCCCAGCGACTTTCCAGAGGCTGGTAGATAATATCCTAAGGAGAAGGAGTGTTTAGACTTGCTTACCTGGATGATATTGCCATCTACAGCCATTCCTGGCCAGAGCACATTCAGCATGTCAGGGAGGTGCTGGGCAGACTACAGAGGGCAGGGTTGACCATTAAGCTGAGCAAATGTCAGGTGGGTAGGGCAGAAGTCTCCTACCTAGGACATAGATTGGGGAGTGGTAAGATAAGGCCAGAATATCCCTAAGTGAAAGCCATTCAGGCATGGCCTGCACCTGTTACTAAAAAGCAGGTGAGGGCATTTTTAGGGACAGCAGGGTGCTACAGAAAGTTCGTCCCCAGGTATAGTACCATAGCTGCTCCCCTCACAGACCTGAGAAGGAAGAACAGGCCAGATAAGGTAGTGCAAACCCCAGCATGTGAGCAGGCATTCCAGAAGCTTAAAAATGCTTTGGAAGGACCACCTGTGTTAGCCAGTCCAGATTACAGCAAAGAATTTGCTGTGCAGGTAGACACTTCAAACCATGGGGTGGGGGCTGTACTTAGCCAGATTTCTTCAAAGGGGGAAGAGCACCCAGTGGTTTATCTCAGTCATAGGCTCCAACCCAGGGAGGAATGTTATGCAGCTGTAGAAAAGGAATATCTATCCATAGTGTGGGCACTACAGAAACTCCAGCCTTATCTGTATGGAAGGAAATTCACTGTTATGACAGATCACAACCCCCTAATGTGGTTAAACAGAGCCAGCCAGCAAAATGCCAAGTTGCTAAGATGGAGCCTAGGGTTGCAAGCATATGATATGTCAGTGCAGCACTGCAGTGGGGTTAGCAATACCAATGCAGATGGGCTATCAAGACAGGGAATGGGATGGGTATACTCAGATAAACATGACCTCAAGCAGTGTTTCTCAAGGCTCACTTGAAAAAATAGATTGAGTTCTCTGGGGGGGGGGGGATGTGAAGGCTGCCAGCCTAACCAGATAGAATTGTGCAGATAATTCTGTCATTTGTAAATATGAATGTAAACTACAGGCTTGCTGTCTTAAATGTAAAGAAATACTGTTACATGTGGAACTGGAAATAAATGTGACAACAGTGCACTCTACTGACCAAAGTAAAGCATTTGGTGACTCTTTGAAGTAGACAGTGGTGCCGAAAAGTCTAGATGAAGAAATTATTTCTATTGTTTCAACCAAGAGTTAAATTGATAGATTTAAACATGCAAATGTATTTTTATTGCTCTGCTCCTGACCAAAGTAAATGTGGAAAAAACTGCACAAGTAAACCAATAACTCCAAAAATAGTGCAGAAACCGAGATGAGGAAACAATCCACAGTTAGACCTTTATTAATCCACCAACAAACGAATACAAATAGATACGGACACTAAAAAGCACAGTAAACCACCATAAGCGCCTTAAATGTTCAAACAAGTGTTTTCGTCTCTTTCCATAGACTTCATCAGATGACCAGCTTATCCCAGGAGGACCAGTATTTAAATACAAACAATTAAATAATTAAATAATTAACCTATGGGGTATAAATAGATACTTTAAAAAACATCAATTATTCCAAAGCTTCAATCTAAAACCATTTATCAAAACAATTCATAGTTTTGTAGCAACTAAACTTTAAAATTTTTATTATTTTGTGTCTAAAACCCAAAAAATATTATTTTAATAATATTGTTAAAACCATTTTAAAATTCTTATAAAATGCAAAGAATGTATTTAATGATAGGAACCTATGCCCTCTAGTGGCTGTTTTTATTTCACAATTCATGTTCCATCAAAGTTTAGCAGACCTTAGTTTTAATAATGGTTTAATAGAAATATAGTCATTTAAACCAGGGGGGGTTATCAGCTTCCAGAGTTACTTGCCACCATAACTCTCTAAATTCTATCTTATCTTCCCAAGGACCCCCCTGATATCATTTTTAATTTGTTCCAAAACCATAAACCCAAAACTAGCATCTGAGCATGTTTTAGTGTGCTTAAAAAGGGCATTGGTTTCTTTCCCCACTGAAATTTCATAGATATGTTCATAGATCCTTCTTTTTAACCTCCTCTCTGTCTTTCCGACATAGAAGGACCCACATGTCTTACAAATAGCCAAATATATTATTCCCTTAGCCTCACAATTGTAATATTCAGAACTGTTTATCCACTTATTTCTACTTTCCAAATAGTACTTTTCTAAATTCAAAATGTATGTACATTGGGTACAATGGCCACATTTGTATGTGCCCTTCCTACCTCTATTAGTACTACCTTTCTGTTTATTTTCTAAAATAGTTCTGATACATTGGGAATTCTTATAAATCACCTTTTGTGGAATATTAGACAAATGTTCTATGTCTGAAAGGGAAACAAATCTCTCCCATTCCTTTAAAAAAGTCCTTTTAACATTACTGTTTAACAAATTATATTCTAATATTAAAGCCTGTTTATATTCATCCCTATAATTTTCTTTATTAAAAATATTATTGTGTTCTTTACATTTTTTGTATGGGTTTAAATTTACTTGTTCTCCCATTTACCACTTCTTCCCTTATTTGTGTAATAAAATTCAGGGGGTAGCCTCTCTCCAAAAACATCTTTTGTAATAACTCACACTCATTAAAAAAATCATTTTCAGAACTTGTCATGCGACTACCCCTTACAAACTGTCCCTTCACAATATTTTTCTTACAATGTATAGGGTGTGCGCTTTCAAAATGTAAAAAGGAATTACAAAAAGTTAATTTTCTAAATATTTTGGTTTCAAAATTTGTGCCTATTTTATATACTTCTATGTCCAAATATTGCAAACTGATATCGGAGATTTTGTATGCAAACCTTAAAAAATTAGTTGTATTACTCATATACAACATAAATTCCTCAAGCTTTTCTTTTCCGGCTGTCCAGAAAATTACTATATCTTCCAAAAACCTATGATATAGTGTCCAGCAGTATTTAAATTCGGTGTTCAATATATATTTCTCCTCCCATTTAGCAAGGACCAAATTAGCATAAGTAGGGGCACAGACAGCTCCCATTGCTACCCCCTGAATCTGTTGATAAAATTCTCCGTTAAAATATATAAAATTATTCTTTAAAATTAAAGCCATCAACCAAATATTCACTAATTATTATTAAAATAATATTTATTGGGTTTTAGACACAAAATAATAACAATTTTAAAATTTAGTTGGTACAAAACTATGAATTGTTTTGATAAATGGTTTTAAATTGAATCTTTGGAATAATTGATGTTTTTAAAGTATCTATTTACACCCCATATGTTAATTATTTAATTATTTAATTGTTTGTATTTAAATACTGGTCCTCCTGGGATAAGCTGGTCATCTGATGAAGTCTATGGAAAGAGACAAAAATGCTTGTTTGCACATTTAAGGCGTTTATGGTGGTTTACTGTGCTTTTTAGTGTCCGTATCCGTTTGTATTCGTTTGTTGGTGGATTAATAAAGGTCTAACTGTGGATTGTTTCCTCATCTCAGTTTCTGCTCCTGACCAGCTGCAAGATAACAAAAGGGAGATGTTAAAAATGTGAATGTAGTTAATGTGTAGTCTGGGAACTCCAGGAAGGGTGAAGGATGATGTAATGTTTAGCAGAACTGCAGCTGCAATTTAAACAGTGAGAACCAGAGATTATTAAGCATTTTTGTCTTGATCATCCAACTCACAGCACTCTGCCTGTTGTCTTATGTAAGTTATCTTAGACTTGTATTTTCTTTTAGGAATAGCTAGGAATTAGAAAGATTAGACTAAGTGTTTTTCTGTGATGTCAGAACTGTACTACTGAATTATTTTAATTATTTCTGTGCAATCTCTGAACTCTTGACTAGCTCTGTGTAGTAGAAAGTATTGGCTTGTGGTTTTCATTATTTATTATTAAATATTTTAAAACCTTTTAACTGTGACTGGTTTGTCTAAAGATAATTTAAGCTCTTAAGAGTACTTGCATGCCTTTGGTAAAACTGTACAAGGCCACTCTAATAGCTTTAACCCTGGGCTATACTACCAATTGGCTATTAGTATTGCACAGTAATAATTGGACACCCTTTTAAGGGCCTTTGAGTAGCTGATAAATATTAGATGGGTGGTGGCAGGATTACTACTGTATAGTCTGGTTAAAAGGGGCACAGCTGGAGAACCTGTGCCAGCCTTCCCCAGAAGTGTCTGTGTGGTTGTATAAACTCTTATCTCAAAGTGTGTGTGTGTGTGTGTGTGTGTGTGTGTGTGTGTGTGTGTGTGTGTGTGTGTGTGTGTGTGTGTGTGTGTGTACTACTTCGGCAGGGACATGAAGCACTGGTTGGACAGAGAGGGTGCTGGGGATTTTAGCTTGCACAGCTGGCTGAGATCTGGACCCGATAGCTGTGCCAGTGGGGAGTCTTATTGGGGACCTGGGGAGCAACCAGCCTCGGACTGACTGTGATCTCTGTATGCTCTTAAGGGAAACTGCACTTTACTGTGTGTATTTGTTATCCTTTCCTTTCATATGAGACACCCTCTCTGGTGTTAGTGGTGAGGATTGAGGCTCCTTGATTGCTGGGCCAGGGAACGGGTGTCACATTTGTTCATATTTGCAAATGAGAGAATTATCTGCACAATTCTATCTGGCTAGGCTGGCAGCCTTTACAACATCTACCCCAACCCAAGTCTCAGCCAACCCCCAAACCAAAGAATATACCCTAAAAGTTTAAAAATAGTCACTATAAACCTTAGAAGTATATGCAACAAAATCACAGATTTTTATGCATTGATGACTTAACACAATCCAGACATCCTAGTTACAACAGAGACATGGCTAAAACCTGAAATAAAAGATGCTGAAATGCTACCCCCCCCCCCCCGTTATAATATTATTAGGCAAAATACAACACATAAAAAAGCAAGTGGAACAGCTAATCCTTTCAAATATGCTCACAGTGACTCCCTATACAGGCATAACCCCAAATTACGGAAAAGTAGAGATCCTAATCTCATTCCTAAAACTTAACAGAGCCAAGAGCATATACATTACTGTGCTATATATATCCCCCAGGACAGAGCATTCCAGTACCTGATAACATATTGTCCTGGATAGCAGATACAGTCACAAATGAAATTATCCCCCTAGGTGATGTAAACATTGACTGGCAGTCTTTATCCAAAAATTCAGCAATAAATAGCATGAACATCTTTGGATTCACTCAATTTATTAATACACCAACAAGATATGGCAAAAAGAACTCCCAACAATCTATCATGAACTTGATTCTAGTTATCAAACCATCTAATTTTACCTCCTCAGGTATCCACACTGATACACTAAGTGACCACCTGCCAGTTTATACCCACAGGAGTATCACACAACTAACAAAGGAACATAAGCTGAAAATTACCCATAATCTCCCCATTTATTTTCCAAAGAGTCTTTCACTGAAGCTCTGAATGTAGTTAACTGGTTCATCCTAAAAAGGCTCCACTTAAATGATGCAGGTGAATGCTTCAATTCAGCACTTCTAAATATTCTTAACATCTTAGCCCCACGGCAAACAAAAAGGCTTGAAAAACAGCTGTACTCCTTGGCTCACCAACCAATGCAAAATCCTTATGACAGACAGTGACAAAACATGGATTAAATGGCAAAAGAATAAAAATGACAAAAATTGGCAACTATTTGGACAGTTATGAAAACAAGTCAAGAACAAGTTAATAGAGATAAAAAATCTTATTATACGCAGCTACAAGACAGCCATAAAAACAACCCTAAAAAATACTTGTCCTCCATATCCCCTCATATCAACCCAGGTACAAAAAAAGGATCTGAACCCATACCCAGACATTCCCGCTTCATCAAACAGCGACCTATTTCAATCCATACTTCATAGAATACTTAACCAACTTAACCTCAAACTCACCTAACACACCCACTTCAACACAACTAATTTTCTCTACCTTGGACCGTAGTATATCTCTTCACAAAACTCACCTAACTGTAACCTTTCTAATAGACACATAGACAACTCCACCCCCTTAACCTTTCAATTGCTTTCTATAACTCTCATAAAAATACACTAAAAACCTTGTTCCTCCTCAACCAACAACCTTCCCCAGAAATATCTAAATCTGGCTACAGATGCAATAGCATACCCAATCAATATTCTTATTAACAGATCGTTTACAGAATCTTGTGTTCCTAACTTATGGACAATGGCACATATTATTCCTTTACACAAAGAAGGTAATTCCAATGACATTACAAATTTCCATCCCATAGCCATCCTGTATCCCCTCTATAAATTCCTTGAAAGATGTATATGTCAACATCTCCACTATCTCTTACAAATTAAACTAATCACCAATATGCAGCATGGATTTCAGCCAGACCA
This sequence comes from Protopterus annectens, assembly GCF_019279795.1. Taxonomy (NCBI): domain Eukaryota; kingdom Metazoa; phylum Chordata; order Ceratodontiformes; family Protopteridae; genus Protopterus; species Protopterus annectens. The sequence continues at coordinate 669,977,841 of NC_056750.1, read as the reverse complement.
TAGCACCTCCACTGCATTACTATCATTTACAGATGATGTCAATAAGGCTTGCAACTCTAATAGACTTGTATATATAGTATTTCTAGACCTATAGTGTCTCACACTAAACTTCTCACCCAACTTTCCACCCTGGGTCTATCATCTCCATCTGCTCAATGGTTCTCTAGCTACCTTGCCAACAGGCAACAAGCTGTAAAATGGCAAAGGTCCATCTCTGCACACCTTCCCACTTCCACAAGAGTCTCATGAGGATCTGTCCTTGGCCCTCTGTTTTTCAGTATGTTTATCAATAACCTACATTCATCTTCTTGTGAAAGCACCTTGATTCAATATGCAGATGACTCTACAATCATCTGCTCTTCAAACACCTTAACTCACCTCCAAGAAATTACCAGCAAGCTGTATCTCCATTGAAACCTGGCTTACAGGAGCACTGCTCTTAACCCCCCCTAAAAAAAAAAAAAAAACAATCTCCTCCTCTTTACCCTCAAAACTCACACCCCTAACAAAGCATCTATCAAAATCTTTCAGCAAATGGCACTGAAATTGAATTAGTTCACTGTACCAAACTATTAGATGTTATAATAGCTGATAATCTTAAATCTGACCTCCACATCCAAAGCAGCATAAAAAAATCAAAAACTAGGCATGCTGTAAAGAGACAAACATTTCCTCAGTGCATCCACAAAAATACTGTAACCAAAACCTACGTTTTGCCCTATTTACTCTATGGAGCCCCATTTCTAACCAATTTACAATCATCCATAAAAAAAAACTTGAAAGCTGCTACAACAAAATTGCCAAGTTTCTTACTAATTCATTCTCCATTACCCCTAACTGTAAAGCTCTGCATACCCTCAGCTGGCTGAAACTCCCATCCACCTCTCCTACATTCAACTTATAACAATGCATAAAATCATTCACAAACTATTAGCTTGTCCATCTCTTACCTCTTTAATCAACATATATTTCCCTAAAAAACTCTCAGATCAGAAGACAAACAACTTCTCACCATAAATAAACTAATTAAATCCCACGGAAAAAGCCTGTACTTATACTCAGTAGCAAAAGAATGGAACTCCCTACCTCTAACCACCAGAACTAACTTCTAACCTACCTTTAAATGCTTCCTAGAATAATACTTTACAAAATCATTGGACCTGCTCCTCTGCCAATCCTGGCTGAACTTACTCATCATACTTCAGTCACCCCCTTCAAGCTAAGACACACCTAACAACCCTCTCCAACCTCCTGCTCCACTCCTTTCTTTTGTTTTTCCCACTATCTTACCTTATTCACTTCATGTTTGCAGACCTTTCCTCTACATTCTTCTCTTTCCTCCCTACTCACCTAAGCTACCCAAAGACACCCTACCCTGCACTCTTCTTATACCCTCCTTTTCTCTCCATCTTTCTGCCTTCTATAACCATAATATGAACACCATCTCTCACGCACCCCATTTTCCCTCACTGTCTGTAATTATGTAAGCTCTAATATCTCTTAAATATATTATTAGATTTGTCTTCGATTTCATTTATTGCATATTAATCTATGTAACAAATAATACCACTAATGAGCATTTCCTGTCATATTTTCTCCAACTCATGTTATTATTATTCATTGCACTCTACTATGAAACATGCTCTATGTTTTTCTCATTACATTTTTTCACTTCTTTGTTTTGTAGTGCAACATGATACTTTTTTAATCTAAAATATCTGTAATTGATTTTTGAAAGATTGTGATTGTAGAGCTCTTCTCCCTGGGCCTCCACTGGAAACTGGCACTTTCTGGCCCATTCAGACTTTCCCAATAAACATATGTCATATAAATAAATAATAAATCAAATCTGGGACACTTAATTAAGAGTACTGAGGGAAAATCAAGATACTGGGACTGGGGCAGGTGGCAGCTCAACTTGCAGTGGTCTGCCGGCCTGATCCCAAGATCCACCTATGAGCATTTTAACTGTAGCGACTTTAATATACACCATTGGAGCTGGAATTACCATGGCTGCTGGCAGTAGCTTTGCCCTTCAATAAATCCTCATTAAAGGATTTAAAGTGTACTCATTCCAATTTCAGAGGCTTTAGAGTATCTTGTATTATTGTTTCATTGCTTCTGCAAGTTAGGAATGGGTGATTTGCATATCTGCTACCTGCCTTCCTTGGATATGGTAGCCATTTCTCAAGCTCCAACTGCAGAATATAATCCTTATTCCCCATTACCTTTGATCACCATGATAGGCTCAGACAGTAACAATGAAAGATGATAGGGCAGACATTCAAATGTTACATCACCTACACAAGGGCTTGTGTTCAGCCAAAATGTATCTAGAATCATCAAAGCTGCCGGGCTAAGATGCAGCAGACTGCTTTTTTTTTTGTCTGATAAATGCATGCATCATCAGAGAAGTGTGCTCATCAGCATGTATTAGCTTTAGAATTACCACAGTTATTCTAGTATTGGCGGATTAATCAAAGGAACCATAACTGATTTAATAAGCTATTCACTATTTCAATGTACTGGCAATAAAACATGTATGGCTTAATCTTTTGAGACAAGCATATACTGGCAGGATTAGCTAGATAAAAGTACTTTGATGGGGGCCAATGGAGTGGTTGGAGACCGGACCTCCACAACTGAGTGGGCCCTCTTCTCATGGAGGGTACCCGAGATATTGGTCAGAGACTGGCCCTGTACCTAGAGAACTCTGAGGAGGTTTTTGCATGGGTGAACCATGCAGAACATAATGGTAGAGAAAGTGAATTACCCACATATGTGTTGGTCATCAGGGTACAGCTCAGCAAACCCTGATGTATTACAGCACTCCTTTCCTATAGCTTGGGCTTACTGATCTCGCCTTGAGTGCCAAGAAGCCCTAACCTCACAACACCATGACCCACAGCTTGCTCATTGGGTGGAAAAGTTGACTGTGTTGGCAATGACTACAAGTATTGGCTTGATTGACTGAAAGGTGTGGGGTGAGGAGGAAGGTAGGGCCCAAATGGTACACTCTGTCCCAATGAGGATACCAGCATATGGGCTACTGGTGGTAAAGTTGTTACAGGCAGAAGGGAAGAGGCTAAGAGAGACACCTTAACACTGTGCAGAAACTGCTGTGACAACCAAGCTATGGCAAGTGTGACAAAGCATATAACCATGGGCCACACAGGAGACTGTGCTTTTGCTAAACAATTTTCAGGAATTGTGACTTCTGTTGTGGTCTAGAGCTATTTATCATTACCTAGATCTTCTCTGTACACTTGTGTAGGCCATGAGCATTGATGGTGGAACCATAGTACATAATAATTTGGTTTACATCATTCTCTCCACAGAAGATCAGAAATTATGACTGTTAACTTCTTTGCAGTGGCGGCTGGTGACTTCAAATCAAAGGGGGGCTGCAGGAGACAGCTGGATGGGTGTGGCCAACAAGATGGGGTGTGGCCAACAAGACAGGGTGTGGCCAACAAGACGGGGTGTGGCTATGGTGCAATGGGATCAATGCTTGACATACTTATTTACATGAAATAAATGTAGTTTATGCACAATGAATGACTGTATATGTTAGGCACAGTGAAGTGAGTCCATACCCCCTATCAAAAAAGAGTTTAGGCAAAATGCAGTGGGTATGTATGTACCCTGCATCACTAAATTTCAGGTGCAATGAATGGGGGTGCATACCCTCCATCACTGGATGTTAGGGTCAGCGTACTGGGTGCATACCCTTCATCACTAGAGTTTAGGTCCACTGACTTTTTTTTATCATTGGATCTTTTATTATTGGCCTCTTTCACTCATAATTATCTGCATTGTTTTTACATCTTTGTTTTCTTTTTGTATCCTGCCTTTCTCATTATCTCCATGAGTGTGTGTGTGTATGTGTGTATGCACGGTCATACATGTGACAGACCAGTATACTATCAAAAATTAGCTTCTCACTTTGCGTCCAATAAATACCAAGATGATCTCTAGATACACTGTGATCCTGAGCTGGACTAAACCGGTATTCAGAGAAGGAATGATTATTTGTTTGAGAAACAGTGATGCCCTAGCACAATTGTTTTTGCACTAGTGTAAAAAAAATGAAATCTCATTTTTTTACTGTTTTTTTAATCATTCTGCCAGCATTTATTCCCACCAGGCTATAATATTAAATCTAATGGCACACACAAAATGGGAGGCAGTATCACATTAATCTATTCCATCCAAATGACTATCCTCTTCACTCAAACAAAACATGATTTCTCAAATGCAGAAACAGTATCACTTAAAACTAGCCTAAAACAATGCAGTTTGCATCATCACACTATACATCACTCCAAACAATAGCATGTCAGTAATAGAAAACATTTTCTCCTGGATGTCTTCCAACATGAACCAGGAATCCTTCAACCTTAATGATTTCATGACTGTAATACATTAAACCACAACACTTTCTCAATGTCAGTTAACCTATATGGTTTCACAGTTAGTGTATGTATGAATGATTAAGTAACATTTAATAAAGATGCTTCTTGTTAAGAGGCTGAAGGTGGAAAGCCAGATTATAAACAGTGTACAACTTTCAGCGTTTTTCACAAATATATTCAAACAATTTCAATATCAATTAAAAAAAATATAAAAAATATCAGGTCAGTCATAGAATAAACATGCAGCAACTATACCATTTATTAAATTATATACAAGCTGTATGCAGGCAAGATACTTCTCTACAGCAGTAAATATGCAAGCAGCTTTGCCATGAGTGTAATAAAAAATATATATCAAAATATGTCCCTTCCCTCTTATTAGGGCCATAAGTATTTACTAGGCTTGCAGTCTAGGAAACCACTGAGGACCCCCCCCAAAAAAAAAAAAATAAATAATTGAAATTCCCTAACCAGAAAAATGAACCCAGTTCATGGCAGTGAGAACTCCAGATCCTAACTACTCTGCCCCATCCAAGCAAGACACTACCTCACCTAAATGACAGTCATCTGTTCAAACACATTTCTACAAACATCATTCTACCAAATATAAAAAAAATGTGGACATTAAACACCTAAAATGTTAGATCATCCCCAACCTCACTGTTAAAAAAAAAATCCATGACAGAGTCCACAATCCATGCTCAACAAACAAAGCATGTAAAACTATCAGCCGGGGTACCCTTCCAGCCTCATACAGAATTACTGGCATTATTCCATTGTTTCAATGCCAGATAGCACAGCACTACAGCAGTACAACAGAAACACTACGTTTGGGACTTACAGTAGGCAAATGAGCTAATAGCAGCTTCAACTGGGAAGACCTTATAGTAAGCTACTTTATGGAGTACACAGTTTGATTGCCTTAGCAGGCATCTACTTCGAAAAACCTGGGTTTAAAATTTTGAATTGCTGTCATTTTCCCCATTCAGAGTGATGGTATTACACACTAAACTTCCTTGTTGCACAGTTGCACTTGTTCAACTACGGAGAAGCAGCAGCAGGATCAAACTGCGCTAACAAATACTGAAATGCTATACCTGTACCAAAAAGACTATAAATAAACGTTGTACCTGTTCTACTGACTGTGTTTACCTATGAATCGGGGACAAATCCACAAAATACTGAGAGTTGAAGGAGCAAAATCAGGGACAATTTTAAAATATTGTTCTGATTCATTAAAAACTCAGTAGAATTTTTTTTCTGTATTAGCAACACATTTTTCTGACGCAGAGAGAGAGAAGTATGACCCCCACCATGTTTTACTATTTTATCTTATCTGAGGTCTTGTACCAGGATTTCACTGTACAATTTAATATGATACTTCAAAAATGTCACAGAAGTATGGTTTTCTGTTTCATAGAAAAACAGCAGTACATATCATCTATTTCAACAGCTGCAAAACAGTTAATGACACATGCCTTTTACTCACTTCCTGTGTTAAATTAATTTTATGCAGTAAAACACAAACAAATGAGAACACTTTTATGAGGCAATAAAAGAGTGGTCATATTCTTACAGATATTCTATAAATTGCCAAGAACTAAATTTCAATAGCAAAACGAGATACTACAAATAAACACTATTTCTTCCCTGTTTATATTTTCCTTTCCTCCACATTTGAAATATTATTGCTGATGAAATAAGACATCACGCCAGGACCTCCCGAACAGTATAGCCAGTTTTATACTTGCTCATTGTGTTCAGTGAAATGCGTCACATTAACTCCATGATTTACTTGGGGAAAATATGCAATGCAAAATCGAAGTAACTAGATGCGAGCGTTTGTACTGAAAATATGTTTTTTTTTTTTTTTTTTCAGGAGTTGAATAGCAAATTTTACATATGAATGCTGCTCTACTACTCTTAGAATGGCAATGTTCATGTGAAGGGAAGGCTAACATTTACTTACTTAATTCTGAACCTGCCACCTTCACTCTTCTTTCTTCTTTCTTGTTCTTGCACACGCTGACAAAAATTAAATCCACCAAAACGTAAAATTCACAAAAAAAAAAGTAAACAGATAATCACGAAACAAAAGGAAGGAAATCTGAAGCTCGAAGCTAACTGACTGGTTCTCGCTCTTTTCCCAGGACATAAAGCCCGGGAAGAGAGCGACAACCAATCAGCAGCGTTTGCCCAGCAAGCACGTCATGACGTGCCTGCGGACGTCGCAGTCCGAGCCCCTTCCATATCTATGCGATTTGTGTCTCAACCACATAGACTTCTGGGGAGTTCTGGGCATCACATTGATGCTTTCTTTGCTTCTCCGGGCTGCAATGAAAACATTGCAGCAAGAATTAAAAAAAAAAAAACGCTGTTGCGATAGAAGCGCGCAATGCGCATGCACGTAATTTCGAGTCGCGGACTCGAAATTTAAAGTATAAAAAACAGATTTCGTTTTTTTTTTTTTTACATAAAAAAAAATAAACTAAGTACTCAGCTGTCTAGCTGAGGGGGCTGCAGTCCGGCAGCCCGATGCCACGAGCCGCCCCTGCTTCTTTGTAAGAACAATGGAGCATCCTGAGCTGTTTTTCAGAGAATCTATTTCTTAAACCATACTATAAATAATTTTTCATAACCACTACATTGTAACAGTTATGTAAAAGAATAACAATATGAAAATTGTTTAGCACATGCAGATCTCTGCAATGGTCTGCTGTTGATATTCCAACTCATAGGTCTCATTTTATAAGTGGCAATAACCACAAATTGTATACTTACTCTTGTATATTTTTTTAGAATGTGTCAATATCTTAATAACTATTTATGATACAAAAGTAAACCAGGAGGCATGATAAAAGTGCCTTATCATGAGCTGAATAACAAATTAAATAGCAACAGAAAATAAATGCTTTCATGCAACATATCATGTTGGCAGGCTTTCAAAAATACTTGACAAAACAACAAATACATAGTGACCCTTGTTATACGATCAACACATCAATACACAAAAACCTCCATAAACTCTCATTAAAATATCCAAATTTAATATAGCAACAGTTAAACTACAGTATCGTAATGATTTTTCTGAGACAGAGTTACAGGATAACTATCTTTTAGACCTGACTTACATATGGAATTCACTTTCGTAATCTAGTTGCACTCACATTCTTATGTGTGTTTCACAGCATCACCTCCTGTAGCAGATGTAGTAATAGTTTCTAGAACTCTGAAAGTAAATGTATGTTTATCAACACTGTGCATGATATGCTTTGTCAGAGCATTTCTTTTCTTTTGTTTCTTGATATCATATATGTTCATGCATTCTTTCATTGAACTGTCTTTACAATATAAAATGCATCACATTCATAACATGCAGCTAAATAAAGCAAGGGTTTAGTAATACAGTCAGCATAAGTATCAGTATATCATTTTATTTTGCTAACAGGAAGCCTAAAAGGAGTAGCAGTGTCAATGTACTTACAGATATTACAGCTTCTGCAAGGGCGATTATCTGTCCACTCTGAAATATTGGGTATTTTCTATTACCATAACATAACTGTCTTTCCAGATTCGTATTGTTTTAAAAGTAAAACCAGACAAATCCCATATAACACTGGCTTTATCAGTATTCACAGACTATACCAGTGTTCTTAACTATATCACTCATATTAGTCAAAGGTATTCTCGTCTTATTGTTAATATGCCTTTGTCTCTGTGTATCATACTGACTAAAATAAAGTGCAGCATCAGTAGATCTGCATGATTTTACTTTACTGCTGACAGATCGAAGGGACTGTTAGCCATAATCTCAAGCAGAGTTTTTCATCATTTCATCTAAGACATCACTTGACCTTAACATACACTAAAATAAGAGTACAGATTCTGACTGCACATTGTCATTCACCCTGCAGAAAGCTTTTTATTTTTTCCATCGGGATACCATAAACCATGCCAAAAGTTGTGCAACCATTAATGTCCAAAATATTTGGTGGCTTTAGTTTAGTCTACAAAGCTACGATCTGAAACAATAGCTTGTCCTCTTTAACTTAGTACACTGAGCTGAGCCACACTTGTCCTAATGGCTTTAGTCTCTATCCAGAATAAGACAGTAATGTGCATGCAGATTTATGCAGCTTGCAGTTTACTGCAAGACATTGTAGCTGGACAATTGTTTTATAAAAAGATTTGCAGCTCATTTTTAGGATGAGTAGTATATTATTTCCTTTACTCCAGAGTGCTTGCATGTTTCCACAGAGGGGGGGGGGGGAGTCTGTTTCAATAAAAAGGAGATTGGGAGAGCTTGGAAGACACTACCAATGCTATGGACAGCATGGGCAGAATTCTTTTATGTTTTTTGTTTTTATTGAGGTAAGCCCCAGTCTCTCAACTGTCCCTAATTTTAGCTCAATGCTGTGAATCACCATGTGGGGAGGTGGGGGGGGTGAGTATATGCGTTCAAGAGCAACCTGTTGAAAATACTTTATTATTTAGTTGTTTGGTACTTCTTTCACTGTCCTCACCATCAATCATCAGACATGTGCAAAAACGTGGGCTGCCATTTTTGGGGAAGGGGTGTGGAAGCATCTTGTACTTGAAAGCACAAGGCCATCATATAATTACTGCTGCCAAATAAAAGTGTTATGAGTTGTTGGGGACAGTGTATTTGTTTACCAATCATAAGCTGAAATAGCAAAATGATAGTGTAGTTCTAATATTTTTCATTCTTTTCTGAGTGAGAAATTTGTGTACAGAAAGGTGTTATCATTTTGGGGGGATACAATACATGAAAGCAAAGGGCAGTTATAGTTAACCTGGCTTGTTGGAGGGCAGTGTCTATCAAAGAAGAAAGTTTGCAATTATTATAATATTTAGAGAAACTTCACAGTCAGAGGTGAGGTACCTTATCAGAACGGGCAGAGTTCACTGGGAGAGTGTGTGTATTTTGTACCCAAATAGATTATTAAGGTTGCTGATTTTCTATTACTGTGGGTTGCCTTAATGGAACTGAAATATGGTTTCTTACTTAGAGCTAACAAAATCTAGCATTTTGCAAGGCTTTTATTGTTCCATTTAAGCAGTGTATTTAGTTTTTACCTTGGGGTTGTTTGACCATTTCTTGCAAAGTGTGGTTGAATTACTGTGCACTAAATCATCATTAAACCAGAAGGTGAAGAAACTATTTTTTTTTTCGCAAGTCAAGGCAACATTCCTGTTCCAGTGTGGGTCTGTATCATTTGAGTGAATGCTTAATTGAGCGAATCACTATCTGTCAAACTGACTTAAACTAATGATCGCTTAAGCAAAATGTTTCCCAGGAAAAAACAGCTGCCCACCCACCGATCGTAACAAGCAAAACAAAATTTAAAACTCTGCAAAATGGGGGCTTCACCCTCAAACCCCCTAATGTGGAGGGCTGTGCCCCCAACTAAATATACCAACTCTGAGATTGCACTACAGTGGGGAACATAGCAAATCCCCAATGATGGCCAACCATGTCCTTTCCCTGGGAAAAAATTCACTTAAACGATCATTCACTTAAGTCAGTTTGACAAATAGCAATTCACTCAATTAAGCATTCACTCAAATGATATAGACCCTTCCAGCATACAGAGTAGTTTGTCCACTATTGCTTATTATAATTTTTCCCAGTTTTCATTGTCAGCAGACCTGTAGCTTGGGCATGGTGAAGGAGGTGGCTGGGTGTAAGCTGTTAGGAAGTCTAATCAACATACCATTAGCATTCATTCATTTCAGTGAATGCTGGCAATGTCAATGCCTGTTTGGCTGTAACTGTAGTATTTTTGTTGTTGTTGTTGTTGTTACTTACATAATCACCTCTGGACTTCTACATTTAGTTATTTTTAATAGAGTTATTGCTGTGATTATCTGCTCTGGCTCAGATCTTCTTCAAAAATCCCAGACATGATGCCTTTACCCTCTGATGGAGCTCCAGATGTTTGCACTGTAACCCCCAGTGGGTAGAGCCTGTACTTTTTGAGAGAATCAAATTATGTCCTCTCATTTTAAACAAACATTCATGGCTCTGGAACCACAGGGGTTGCTAAAGACGTATAAACACTCATCTCTTTGTTAATTGCCTTGTTCTGGGTATAAACTGACTGGTCTCACTTATAAATTTTCCTGAACACCCCTACATCTAGCATGAACTTATATGGTTTCTCACAACTGATTAATAGCACCACACATTATATGCAAAAAATCAAATTCTCTATTAAACTGGATCCTAGTATCAGACATTAGCAAATACTCTACCACGGGTACAACATCAAACTCTCTCAGTCATCATGTCCCAGTTTACACAACTAAACAACTCACACATCCAGTTAAACAGCATATTTATAAAACATATAACCTTTTCAAGTTTAAGCCAGAAATGTTCATTGCTACACTATCATCTATTAAATGGAGCTTCCTAAAAATCCTCCCCTTAGATGATGTTGTAGTTTAATTCAATACAACTTTTCTAAATATCCTAAACAGCCTTGCACTTCCTGAAAGGAAGAGACTGAAAACAAATAATGCAATTTTCCATCCAAAAATAGTAGAATGCTAATGCAGGATAGAGAAAAGCAATGAAAGAATAGAAAAAATATAAAACACCTCAATATCTTGAAATCTTCAGAATGCTTTGCAATCAGAATAAAAAGTAAATAAATGAAGACAAAAAAGTATACTATAATAACTTTCAGAATAATACTAAACACAACCCTAAAAAAAATTGGACATGCATTAAGGAAATCTTATATTCTGGCCAAAAATTCAACCCAAACCCCCCTCCAGATAACTCACCACTTGAAACTACAATACAGTTCAACTCTTATTTTATAGATAGTATATAATCTCTAATCAAGGATTCTTCAGCATCTAATTCTAATCCTGCCTGACAGCCACATATCACCACATCCACTTTTATCTTCAAACTTATGAAAGGCTACTAAGTAAAATTAAAGCAGTAATGTTTAAGTCTTTGCAGCTGAGTGACACTTCTAGGTATTTCTGTAGTTACATCCTACTGACATCTCTAGTCAAAATGCCCCATTTGGCATGTACCTCACTAGACACCTGCAACAACTGGAGAGGCCACAAAAGTACCTCACAAAGAGGATCCTAGGCTTTAAACATTTGTCCTATATGGACAGACTCAAAAAACTCCAACTATTCTCTGTCTCATATCGCCTATTTAGAGGCAATCTCTGCTTGACTTACAAAGCCATGTCTGACCCAGCTCTGTTAGAAATGCTACATCTAAAGAAATCTCAATCTCTCCACACCACACGCTCCAGAGACCTCAACCTCATTACCACAATCAACAGAACATGCTGGAGGGACAGGTTCATAACCCAGAAACTGCCCATGCTATGGAATAGACTTCCCATACAAGTCAAGCAAAGCACCTCACTGGCACCTCTTCAAGAGAAATCTTGATGAGTGGATGGGAAATAGAAAATTCACCCTGGGGCTCACTCCAGTGGCTCTACTCGACAGAGGCACTAGGAACTAAGGTTGAGTGGCACGATGCCAGGGTAATCCTATGGGCTAGGCTTGTAAAGGCTCCAGGGCTATTAGCCTAGTACACACCTATGAACCTATGAACCTATGAACCATAACTGTCTGCAAGCTGTTAAGCTTCTAATTAGCCCAACCTCACCCTTAAGCATCTTCATTAATGACACTGAGTTTGGAGCATGTTTACTGCAGGACCTAACTCTCCTGTTGTGCTATAGGAACCCTGGTGACATGACAGTGTGTTCATTCATATCACTGCAAGGGCCTGCTATGGCTTCTCCTGATATATGCATTACCTGTTATGCACATGCCTACCAGATATTACCACAAACAGCTCGACAAAGCCAAGCACAACTCTGCAATGCATTGTGCTGCTTGGTATACACCCATTCACTGATACGTGCTGGAAATAAAGCAAGCTGGATAGTCTCCATCCTTAGGATGGATGAGCAAGCATTACTCTCTCACTCACACCCTCAGATATTGGCTTCTCAAGTACCTAGACTGCTACTCGATCTTTGGCTGTCTGGGTCATAGTCAGAGCTTATCCCAGTAAATCGTATAGCTGTCTATTTTTATCTATTTGTTAATTGCTTTATTGAACTGTTTTATCTGTGTCTGCTTCAGCCATAATGTAGGCCACAAAAAGAAGGGTAATGCAATAAATATGAACAATTAAGCACTACCAGTCATCCAGCATGTTTCTAGGAGGTAGAAACAAATTTAAGTATCCAACTAAATCCTACTCAGATGTGGAGAAAATGAAAACTCTACAAAGACAGTGATCAAAGGTCAGGCTTGAACCCTGGAAATGGAAACTGTGAGTCAGGTATCTAAACTTCTCAACCACCATGTTGCCTTAGTGTTCCATCTTTAATTATGTGTAATTTTTTATGATTTGGTAATTAGATTCATAATCATAGTTTGTTCTAGTTTTTCAATGCCTCATGATGCTACATTAATTGACATTAAAAGTGTGGTCATTACTACTCCACCAGGTAAGTTTTTACTAGGCTGTCCAATAGAATGTTGACATTTTTACTGAAGCAATTATGTTACTCAATTTTCAGTCATCAGCAAATTTTGGTTATCCAAAGCCAATTTCACATTTTTGCATCCAAGAAGCATAGTGCAAAAAATATGACCTGGGTGCAGAGTTTTGTGGTAACCCACTTTGAGAAAGACAGGTAGGCTCCCGACATGATTTGTAGCATCTTGTTGCTTAATTAGTGTATTACACATTGTAGTATACTTGGACCGACTTTTAATGCTTTTAATCCTGTAATTATTCCCTTATGAGGTAAAGTGCTGAATGCCTCAGTAAGGTCAGGATAGGAAGCATGCCCTGTCATTTCTTCAAGTGCTACTGTTACTTCTTCACAGAATGCAACCAAATTGAAAAGGAAATGTTTTGCCTAACAAACCTATACTGTTCTGTATTTAATAGAAGGGTCATTGTGAAGAGAACTATTATTAATTAATGTAGAGAATTGCTGTGTGTCATTGGAAAAATAAACTTTAAAAATGATCAATACACGGTAGGTTCAGGTTAAGGCACTTTAATCTTGCAGCAAGGAGACAAAAACGTGCTAATACAGAGTTTGTCTAACTAAAATCAGGAAGTAAGTCTATCTTTATACACTTTCTAACAAGACATTGCCTACCAAGCTGACGTAACAGATCACAAGTTTTAACATCATCATTACATAGCAGCTGTTTATCCATAATTTTCTGCTTGCACTATCAATTTTATGAAAAACTTCCTAAGAAAAACAACGTGGCCTTGGTGACCATCGGTTAGATACAGTTTCCCACTATGTTATGTTTCCATTCAAGGTACTATAGCTAATTCGAGCACAAAGCAAGTACAGATTCTTCAAGCAGTCTTTTGTTTTATGTATCTCTTCTTTTCCGCAGCTGTGCATGTTCTCATAACACGAACAGAGCTGATTGTTCATATTCAATCATATTATAGAAAACAGTATTGTATTCATTCATTTCCTGACCTAGCAGATAATCACCTGTTTCTCAAGTACATTTCCAAAAAGGCATACACATGAATATTGCTGTGCTAGCAATTACTAGGTCAGGGTGCATCTTTCAGTTTCAGAAAGCATACTGTGGTTTGAAAAATCATCTTATAATTTCATACAGAATTAAGCTGTACATAAAATAGAATGAAAATGTGTTAACCCTTTTAGCTTCTAATAAGCATTAGACATATAAAAATGAATATTTTTCTGACATTTCCCCCCTGTTAATACTTGTTATTCTATTTTCAAAAGCATAAACAGTTTGCTTCTTCTCCTAACCTCTTCCATTCCAGATTTGCAGTTAAGAGAGTCATGGAGTTTAGACTTATGAAAGCATTTCAGTTTTCAACAACTCTTCAATTTCAGTACTTTGATACAAAGTCTCAGAAACTGACATGTCTATAAAATCTTTGATTAACTTTTTCATGCAGGGAATACCACAACAAATGCATGCTCCTAATAGGAGTAATCCCACACAAATGGCAATCAGGATGTTCATTAGGATGGAACCCACCCCCCCAAACAAATTCTGGAAAAAGTCCATCAGAGGGTTTGGGCCTGGTTTGGTCATGGTCGACACTTGCTGGATCACCTCAAGATGGTCGTTTATCTTGTGCTGGTTGTCAGGAATATACTAACAGCATTCTTCTTTGATTAAAGCACACGTACCACCTCTCTCTGCTAGGGTGAAGTCAAGAGCCATGCGGTTTTGAAGTACCACAGTTTTCATTACATTTAGTTCATCAGTCACTAATTCGAGAGCAGAAAAAAGTTGCATTGCTCATAACTTTGAGAAGTTTGGACAGGTTTCTCAGCTCCCAAATTGATTTCACTGTGCCATATGCAGGGGCTATGCCTGCCCATGATATAATAGTGTCACTCAAGTCCATATGTGTCCGTTTATCTTTATTTTTCACAGAGTTATGGTTTCTCCACCCTGCTTCGATTCGTCCCACTGGATTCTCGGGACTCTTGATTGGACTTCTAGGTTTACTGCTAACCTCTCTGATGTTTCAAATTTTCCCCTGAGGCAAAGCTGCAGTGTGTCATACGGCTGGAACCAGGTAACCCAAAAAACAACTGCCGGACCAATTCTCAGGTAGCCATTTATATGCCTTTTTCCCACAAACAAAATAACAATTTTCTACTTTAGTATTGATATACGCTCGCCCTGCATGAAACATTTTTTTGTCAATAATAGAAAGTTGCTTCAAAAGAACAGGATTATGCTGTATTTCACTAACAGTTCTCTTCATTTTTTCAAAATATGAGTCATAGTTCGTATCACAGATAGTTTCTGCCTTATTAGCCTTAATATAACATTTATACGAAACAGTCACATTGCAATTACTCCAACCCACCTGAATAGTGTCATTTTTATAAAAACATACAATCCCTTTTTGTGTAAGAGGTAGGTACAATGCTATTTTGTCTTGTGATTTCACGGGTGTAGTATCAAAACTCAAGTTTTCCCAGGTCTCATTGACCCCTAGGGGGACAGCAGTCATTAATAATCCCCCGTATGCTGTTGGTATAGCTGTGCAAATCCAGCAGTTCGAAACATTAAAAGTCTCAGCATACACATATTTAATTGCTTGGTAAGTGTTAAAGTTTGGATGCCAGTCTATGAGTAATGCATCACGTTTGTTCAGTTCAACTCGTGTGGCTGGAAAAAGGAAAGGCCACAGCAAAAAGATCATTGTTATCAGTATAGCTATCAGGATAATCATGCAATTTTTATGAGGTTGTTCTGCATCCCTGTATACTCTATACCTGGTCATTTTGTTCTCGTTGTACAACAGTAACAAGGTTTTTGTCCATTTCAAAGTTCTTAACCAATTTACAGTGTGTCAGATGAATCCAGGACGCTTGATCTGTGATCTTGACTGCAGTGGGTGTTGACAGTAGCACTTGATACAGTCCTTCCCACTTCGGAGAACTCCAATTCTTTTTCTTCACGACTTTCACCCAGACCCACGTGCCTGGGACTACTGCTGCTTCCGATGGTCTGGCTTGTTCTTTATCTGAAACAGAATTTAACTGCAAAAGTTTGTTATTAAAAAATCGCCTCATATACTCTGCAAGTGAACTGTCAACCTCCTGGTCTGCAGGCATGAGAGGTTTCCACTGAGGTGTATAATATGCCCTCCCAAACAGAATTTCAAAAGGAGTTATCCCTTTTACATTTGGAACAGTTCTCATACTCAACAGTGCCAGAGGCAGACAGTGCACCCAGTTCTTTTGTGTCTCACTAATCAATTTCCTGAGCTTATTTTTCAAAACTCCATTGTGCCTCTCTACTAATCCTGCAGATTGGGAGTGGTATGCACAATGTTTTTTCAGAGAAATCCCAAAATAACGGCTCAATTGTTGTATAGTTTGATTTACAAAGTGTGTGCCATTGTCACTATAAATCTTTTCCGGTATGCCAAATCTAGGAATAATTCCTTTAACGAGGACTTTTGCAAAAGTAGCTGCATCTGGATTTTTAGTCGGAAAAGTTTCCACCCATTTGGAAAACATATCTATAATGACAAGACAGTACTTTTTATTTTCACATTTGTTTAGCTCTATAAAATCCATACAGATAGTATAGAACGGATACGGTGGTGTAGGAAAACTCCCTTGCTTAGGCTTCAGTGCCCCCTGTGCATGATGCTTGTTACAAACATGGCATGCTGCACAAAATTTTTTTGTGTAGTTTGTAATTCCATATGTTGTAAACACTCGATTCACTAACTGTACCATCCCCCCTGTTGAGACATGGCACTGCCCATGGCTCAACAAAGCTGCATATCTAAACAAGTTAGATGGTAAAATTGGTTTTCTTTCTTTGGAGATGTACAGCCCTTTCTCAAGAATTGCTCCTTGCTTTATCCATTTTTTGTTTTTCTACATTTGTAGTAAGTGTCTGCATTGTTTTTAACATTTCTAAATCTAAAATCTCAGATGGTTGTAATTCCTCACTCAAAAGAAATACTTCTGAAGCTGAAGCTGCTTGCTTTGCAGCTGTATCAGCTCTCGCATTACCTTTTGAAATCCTATCCTGTTGTTTGGTTGAGCTACGCATTTACAAATAGCTACTTTCTGAGGTAACTGAATAGAGTCTAACAAATCTAAAATAAATTACGCATGATTAATTGGTTTACCAGTAGATGTTATCATTCCTCTATTTTTCCACTGCTGCGCAAAAACATGTACAGTAGAAAAAGCGTACTGGCTGTCAGTAAAAATGTTCACACATTTATCCTTTGCCAAGGTACATGCCCTTGTTAAAGCAATCAATTCTGCTGCTTGTGCAGATAAGTTGTGTGGTAAAGACTTTGCTTCTAAAATCTCAGTATCAGAAACTACTGCATACCCCACTAGATTCTGTCCTGTAGGACCCCTCCTACACGAGCCGTCCACATAGTATGTCACCTCGGCATCATCCAAGGGAACATCCGTGAGATCTTTTCTAGGTAGTGTCGTTTGCTCAATCTCCTGCAGGCAGCAGTGTGGTTTGCCATCTGCAGGGGTTGGGAGCAAGGTTGATGGATTCAAAGTTGCGCATCGTTCAATTGTCATATGAGGTTGGCTCAGCAGTATAGTCATACAGGAAAGATTTCTAGCAGGAGAAAGATATGCTACTTTTTCTTGCAGTAAAATAATCGCGACTGCATGAGGCACTCTCAACGTGAGAGGGTGGAATAACACTACTGAGGCTGAAGCCTGCACTGCTATTGCAGCTGCGACTACTGCTTGTGCACAGTGGGGCATCGCGCCACTGGGTCTAGCTGTGATGAATAGTAAGCTATGGGGTGTTGTTTGTCCCCATGCTGCTGTGTCAACACTGATGTCATATAACCCTGCTTACAATCTACAGTTTGGAGAAATCATTTATGATAGTTCGGTAATCCTAAAACTAATGAGGATGCTATCAGTTGTTTCAATTTGCGGAAAGCTGATTCTGCTTCTGGTGTCCACTGTAATAAATCTTGTGCTGCCATAGGCTTCTTGAATATCAAGTCGGGCAGTGGAGCAGATTCCAAGGCATAGTTTGGAATCCAACTCCGAAAAAATTAGTCGTACCTAGGAAGAACATAATTTCCTTCTTGGTAGTTGGTTTGGGTGCTTGTAATATTGCTGTTTTTCTGAATTCATTTAATATTCTGCCTTCTTTGGATATTACATATCCCAGGTATTTAACCTGTTTTTTTTCCAAAGTTACAGTTTGATTTTGTTTACCTTGTGTCCTTGAGTAGCTAAAAATTGTAGTAATGCTATGGTATCTTCTCTGCATTCTTGCTGGGTGGGGGCTGCCAGCAGAATGTCGTCTACATAAAGTAAAATCTGGCTGCCTTTCGGTGGGATAAATGCCGCCAGGTTACTTGCCATTTCCTGTGCAAATATTGTTGGACTCTTACAATATCCCTGTGGTAGTCGCGTATATGTATACCTTTTCCCCTGAAATGTAAATGCAAACCAATGTTGGCTGTCAGGGTGCATCGGTATTGAGAAAAATGCATTGCTGATATCTACCACAGAAAAATACTTTTGTTGAGGTTTCAAATCATTTAATAAGGTGTGTGGATCTGGCACCATAGGTGCTCTAGGTATAACTGCGTCATTTACAGCTTGTAAATCTTGGACCATACGCCATTCTCCATTTGCTTTCCTAACAGGAAATAAGGGTGTATTACATGGTGAATCAGGAGATTCTATCAATACTCCTTCTTTAAGTAAGGCTGCTATTATAGGTTTGATTCCTACTTCTGCATCCTTTCTCAAGGGATACTGTCTCTTTTGAGGTCTAAATGCTGACTTTGGCGTAATAGTGACTGGTCCTGCTGTACGAATAAGTCCTACATCTGATTTCCCTGTTGACCAGAGAGTCTCTGGTATGTCTCGTAAGGCTTTTTCCTCTTCTTCTAGTAAGAGTGCTACTCAGCTGTCCTCACTTGCCTGCAAGTGCACAGCTGGGTGTGTCTGTGTTATCCAATTCAACTTCTGCTTTTGTACTCCCTGTTCTGAAAGTTCTAATTCTGTCTGTTTTTCCCACCTTGTGACTTTTTCTCCTAGGTCTGCCCACTTCACACTTTTATCTTTAGTTAAACTCACATGTGGTAATCAATTAGATTTATAAAGCGCTAGGAATTCCTGGGGCAATGAACAGCTTACTACACTGTTTCCTTCTGTGTCCCAGTACAGATTTCGCAATACTAATCTGTTAGCATGGTTTCTAAACAGTTCTTGCTCATATTCTTTATCAGGTCCGGGTTAGCTACAGTAATATAGAGTGCAATGCAACAAATGCTGTTTATCAGTGTCAAGGGAGGGGGATTTACTGATGGCTACGTTCATCAGTTCTTCGGTTACTGCCCCTGGACCAGTCGTAACCAAGTCCTGGCTGTACCAATAAAATGTTTCACCCTCCGGTCGCACTACAAAAGTATCCATTTGTCGCTGTGCTTCCATACCCTGCATAGTTGGAACTACTGCTATGCCAAATATCTGCATTAGGTCTCTGCCCAAAAGATTTACTGGGCATTTTGCGGAAACAACAATTTTGCTTTTCTGGGTCATCCCTGAAACAGGGTCAGCTATTGCTATGCTGTGGGAGAGTGGCTCCTGATACAGCTGTCCATTAGCTGCTTTCACTAATATGTAATCAAGTGATTCTGAATTTTCTGGTAGTTTGGAAGGATGTATCAGGGTTCGTGAAGCCCCTGAGTCACACAGGAATTTAACTTCCCTCCCAGCTACCAGAAGTGTAACTTCCGGTTTTGTGTCTGCTAAGTAGAGCTCTAGGCTTAATAATGCCAAGTCTAAAATTTCATTTTCTTCACCATCGGTGATTTCATGCACATCCTCTATTTCTTCTATCACATTCTCTACTCCTTCTATCACATTTGTGCTTGTCTTTTCTTGTTTATTCCTTTCTAGTGATTCTTGACTATCATATAGTCAGTCCTCACCCTCCTTGTCTTCTGTGGTTACCTTTTTATTTTGCCTGCAATCCCTTGCTAAATGTCCTTTTTTCCCCGCATTTAAAACATTCACCCCTTTTCTTTCTCTCTTCAAACTCCTATGATTGCTTATCAGATTGTTTGTTTCCCTGGGCATTTTTCTTACCCTTCTTCCCTTTCTGTACTACAAAGACTTCTGATCCGTCTTCTACTGCAAATACTTGAGTTGTCTTTTTCTTTTTGCTATTAAAATGCCCTTTGGCATGTCTTGCATATTCAAGTAATGACTGTAATCTACTTGTACGATGATCTACCATGTGCTTTGTAATAAAGTTGCTAATGGGTGCAATACTGCCTTTCAAAAATGCATTCTTTAAGTGCTGCTCATATGGGGAATCATGTGTTTGGTCCTCAGGTACCTGCATTCCACAATGGTTATTAAAACACTCTAATAATCTGGCATAATATCTATCAACAGTTTCACCTTCTTGTTGTATGCATTGATTAATGCAAGTCCAGTCAGCCCTAGGCTTCCATTTCTCAGAGATTCGGTCTGTCAGACAATTCACTCTGTTATCCAGTTCTGCGTTACTATGTGGGAGTGGCCTATGTTCTGCATCACGGGGATTCCAGTTGCCACTGATCATGTTCCAATCTGGACTCACGATTTGTCTGACTACTTTCTCTACTTCCTTTCCATTTAAATGGCAACTTAACTTCATGCCCTGTAAGTCTTCTAAGAATTTTCTAAAATTAACTTTCAGATGGGGAATTCCCTCTGTGGCTTTCCGGATGTCTTCCGGTGTCCACAGTCTATATACTAGAAGAGTTGGGTCTTGTCCTGCCTGTCCTGCCTGTGGATTTGGTACTTCTATGAGTGGACATATCTCTTCTTCACTCATAGCTTGTGAATTTTTATTTATTTCATACAATTCAATATCCCCTCTTAAGTTGCGTGTTCGAGATCTAGTCTCGATAGGATCTCTGACAAACGATTTTGGTTTTGCAGGGACAGCTGGATATAGCGGAGGTGGATCAGCTTGTCCACTCACTTCATATTCTGGTAAGGGAAGTGGAGGGGCCGGAGGGGCTGATGCTATTACCAAGTTATTGTCTTCTTTATCTAAAAACATTGCTTTTGAATTTTTATTCTTTTGTTCCCTGCGGTTTGCTTCCTCAAGCCACCTGTGTGCCTGAGGAACTCCTAATTGACGTTGCTTTTTTATCTGACCTTTTGCGTCTGTTTTAAGTTGTTTGATAAGTTTGATAAGTGAAGGTTTATCTAATTTGCCATCAAATTTGTATTTATTAACCCATTTTCTATAGTACCTAACATTGTTGGCACACTGTAATTGCATATATTTCGCGTCTTCGGTTAAAGGCGGATCTCGGGAACTTTTTGTGCAGTTATTTCCCATGTTGTCTTAACTTAGAAATTGTTAAGTAACCCTTTTTATCATGTGGTACCATGATTTTCACTTCTTCACAGTTTATCTAGAATAACTGCCTACCTATCCTGTTTCCCTGATCTATGACAAGACAGCAATCTTTTTTGTCCCTGATTTACAAAAAAAAAATCTCCCTGACAAAAACAAATACTGTAACAAGTCCCTGATCTGAAACAAAGAAAAGGTAAATTCCTCCTTACCTGAGCCTCCGTGATTGATCGTCTCACTGGAACTGTTGACTCGTCCTCCAATCGCAGATCAGAAACAGTGGCTGGCCTCTTTTGAACGACAATTCAGTCAGAGGTCTTTCAAAGCAGAAGAACCGATGTGGCTTCTTCCCCATACGGTTTCATGCCACCGGGCCCATCTGACCTGAGCTAGAGCGAGAGATTTCCGGTCCGTAGGACCAATCTGTCATAGGAAAAATAAACTTTAAAAATTATCAATACACGGTAAGTTCAGGTTAAGGCACTTTAATCTTGCAGCAAGGAGACAAAAACGTGCTAATACAGAGTTTGTCTAACTAAAATCTGGAAATAAGTCTATCTTTATACACTTTCTAACAAGACATTGCCTACCAAGCTGACGTAACAGATCACAAGTTTTAACATCATCATCACATAGCAGCTGTTTATCCATAATTTTCTGCTTGCACTATCAATTTTATGAAAAACTTCCTAAGAAAAACAATGTGGCCTTGGTGACCACCAGTTATATACAGTTTCCCACTATGTTATGTTTCCATTCAAGGTACTATAGCTAATTCGAGCACAAAGCAAGTACAGATTCTTCAAGCAGTCTTTTGTTTTATGTATCTCTTCTTTTTCGCAGCTGTGCATGTTTTCATAACATGAACAGAGCTGATTGTTCATATTCCATCATATTATAGAAAACAGTATTGTATTCATTCATTTCCTGACCTAGCAGATAATCACCTGTTTCTCAAGTACATTTCCAAAAAGGCATAAACATGAATATTGCTGTGCTAGCAATTACTAGGTCAGGGTGCATCTTGCAGTTTCAGAAAACATACTGTGGTTTGAAAAATAATCTTATAATTTCATACAGAATTAAGCTGCACATAAAATAGAATGAAAATGTGTTAACCCTTTTAGCTTCTAATAAGCATTAGACATACATAAAAATGAATATTTTTCTGACACTGTGTGTTGTTTCTTAATTGTCTAACATGGTTAAAGAAGGGTTTAGGGTTATCCTTGGTTTTGGATGCTAATTTTAATTCATGTTTCAGTTTGATCTTCCTTATAGTAACTTTCGGATTTTGGTAGTCTTTAATGTGGGTAGATGTTGATATATTATAGACATTAATTAGTTACCCCATTTTATTGTAGAGCTTATTAATGCTGGCATACCACCAAGATTGTTTACTTTTTACATTCTCAATACTTGTTGTTCTGACCAGGACCTTTGGGTTTATGCTGTTTGTTATTTGGGAGTAAAGGTCATTCATATAAGGGACATCTGAGGTCACCAAGGGGCTATGAATCTTGCAGTTGAATTTGGAACCCCATTGTGAAGCTTTAACATGTTTATCTTTTAGTAATTGGATTCAGATGTGTTTTATTGGGTGGGGGAGGGGGTCAGAGATTAAGATACTGTAGGAGTGGTGCAAAAACATTTACTAAGTCTTGAAATCTTTGGACATGCCCTACCTTTGTGGCATAGGAGCTCCAGTTAATCAATGGATAGTCGAAGTTACCCTTCAAAAAGGTATTATTATTATTCATGTATAGTTCTGTAAGCCAACTAGAAATCTTTCATAGTTCTCTGGGGACATAAGGTGACCTATTGCAGGTGGGTTTAAATTATAAAGCCGAAGGCTCTCAAGAGCGAATACAAGTACATCGACACATAAAGAGCGAGGTACAAAAATAGCGAAAGACATATTTAGCGAAAATCAGAACATCAAACATATTTGTTTGGTCAGCAGTGCAATCCTGGAGATAAGGAAATATATCCTTTTCCCCACTGTAGTGCAGTCTCGGAGTTGGTATATTTAAGTAGGGGGGGTAGGTGCAGGGGGGCTTGCCCCCTGTAAAAGTGTATTATTTTAGTTTAATTTAGTTAATTTACGTATATCTGAATGGCGCTGTTGTTTAAAGAAACACGTTCAGTGTTTTGATTTTCGCTAAATACGTGTTTTGCTATTTTTGTACATCGCTCTTTATGCGTTGATGTACTTGTATTCGCTCTTTAGAGCTTTCGGCTTTATAATATAGACCCATTGCAGACTATGAATTTATAAATTATCTTATTTAGTTCAATTTGAAGTTCAATAAGTTGTTTTTGCAGGTTTGGGAATCTATCCTGAGAGAAATGAGCCTCTGACAGATATTAATACTCACCACAGTTTCCAATGTGCCTGAACACATGGTAGGTGCTGAAACCCAGTAAAGTGAGAGTATTGCCTTTCCAGTGAAGCCAAGTCTCTGTAAGAACACAGATATGAATGTGTTCAATTTACAGCAGAGTCTTTCAATTTGGTAAAGTGTTGTCTACACTTCTGGCACTGAGCAAAGCAGCTTCGATGTGGAATTTGTGGAGTGAATACTAGGCCATCCCTGACATAACAAGTTCATCCCACCCCAAGCTGATACATACTGGATCAACTTAGAATGTCAGTAGCTACTTGGCCATTTATTAAGAGCCAGTTATCTTCCCTTTTGCATCTGGGAATCATTCTTGGTGAAGGTAATAACTGACTCAAGAAAAGTGTCTTACTTGCATTTCACACATGCATGGCTAGTTCCAGTATGCCTCTCAGTATGTCTTCTTGGTTAAGCACCTACACAAACAGTCATAGTCATATTTGTCTAGTTAGAGGGACTATAGGACCCACATGCCATCACCAGTCCTGGCACCAGAAAGACAGCAGTGTCACTATGTCTTTTTTCAGCCTAGCTTATATAGTCAGTGTGCTTGGCAGTGGATTCAGTCACTACTAGGGCATTTCTGCATTGCTGAAAGATTTAGTGTACAGTTTGCAGTCTGATGAGTACAATGGAATTGTCTTAGTGGGTTGCTGCAGATGTCTTTTCATCCCAACTATTGGGGCTTGAGGAGTGCTTTTTCCCCATTCTTAGCATATTTGGTTTAGTGATTTTGCAGAGGTATGAATGAGTTTGTGTTGCTCGTCTGAGTCAATTAGAGGGTGGCCTCCAAGTTACATAGATAATTGCACTTGTTATAAATCATGTCATGCTGATAGTAGTTGCTACCAGTGACTGTTAGGCTGTTCCCACACTGTCTCACAATACCAAGTTCAATGAGGCTGGCAACACAAGGGGCAGCGGCACACTGGATTTCCACATTTACCAGGTGGGTCAAATTACCAAGGGCAGGAATGATGTACTTCACCAATTTAGTCAGTAGGTGGAGAAGATATGTTAGATAAATAAACCACAATGAGGCAGAGAATAAAGAGGAGGAGATGTTCTAGGTAGGATGAAGATGAACTAACCGTGATGCAACTCATGATTTATTTTAGATGTACCAAGTCAGGTAAAAATGACCTAACCCTAATGCTACAACTGCTTGAATGTGCAGGGAAGAACTATATAATATACAGTCTGATCCATAAGTAATACACAGCCTGCAGGGAAGAACTATATAATATACAGTCTGATCCAGGAGTAATACACAGCCTGCAGGGAAGAACTATATAATATACAG
Source organism: Protopterus annectens (assembly GCF_019279795.1). Classification (NCBI taxonomy): domain Eukaryota; kingdom Metazoa; phylum Chordata; order Ceratodontiformes; family Protopteridae; genus Protopterus; species Protopterus annectens. The sequence goes on along the minus strand of NC_056750.1, from coordinate 669,952,774 downwards.
TCTGATCCATGAGTAATACACAGCCTGCAGGGAAGAACTATATAATATACAGTCTGATCCATAAATAATACACAGCCTGCATGGAAAAACTACATAATATACAGTTTGATCTATAAGTAATACACAGCCTTTAGGGAAGAACTGTATAATATACAGCCTGATCCATAAGTAATACACAGCCTGCAGGGAAGAACTATATAATATACAGTCTGATCCATAAGAAATACACAGCCTGCAGTGAAGAACTATATAATATACAGTCTGACCCATGAGTAATACACAGCCTGCAGGGAAGAACTATATAATATACAACCTGATCCATGAGTAATACACAGCCTGCAGGGAAGAACTAGATAATATACAGTCTGATCCATGAGTAATGCACAGCCTGCAGGGAAGAACTAGATAATATACAGTCTGATCCATGAGTAATGCACAGCCTGCAGGGAAGAACTATATAATATACAGTCTGATTCATAAGTAATACACAGCCTGCAGTGAAGAACTATATAATATACAGTCTTATCCATGAGTAATACACAGTCTGCAGGGAAGAACTATATAATATATTATATAGTTCTTCTACACAACCTGCGTGGAAGAACTATATAATATACAGTCTGATCCAGGAGTAAAACACAGTCTGCATGGAAGAACTATAAAATATACAGTCTGATCCATAAGTAATACACAGCCTGCAGGGAAGAACTATATAATATACAGTCTGATTCATAAGTAATACACAGCCTGCAGGGAAGAACTATATACTATACAGTCTGATCCAGGAGTAATACACAGCCTGCAGGGAAGAACTACATAACATATACAGTCTGATCTATAAATAATACACAGCCTGTATGGAAGAACTATATAATTTACAGTCTGATCTATAAGTAATACACAGCCTGCAGGGAAGAACTATATAATATACAGTCTGATCCATAAATAATACACAGCCTGCATGGAAAAACTACATAATATACAGTTTGATCTATAAGTAATACACAGCCTTTAGGGAAGAACTGTATAATATACAGCCTGATCCATAAGTAATACACAGCCTGCAGGGAAGAACTATATAATATACAGTCTGATCCATAAGAAATACACAGCCTGCAGTGAAGAACTATATAATATACAGTCTGACCCATGAGTAATACACAGCCTGCAGGGAAGAACTATATAATATACAACCTGATCCATGAGTAATACACAGCCTGCAGGGAAGAACTAGATAATATACAGTCTGATCCATGAGTAATGCACAGCCTGCAGGGAAGAACTATATAATATACAGTCTGATTCATAAGTAATACACAGCCTGCAGTGAAGAACTATATAATATACAGTCTTATCCATGAGTAATACACAGTCTGCAGGGAAGAACTATATAATATATTATATAGTTCTTCTACACAACCTGCGTGGAAGAACTATATAATATACAGTCTGATCCAGGAGTAAAACACAGTCTGCATGGAAGAACTATAAAATATACAGTCTGATCCATAAGTAATACACAGCCTGCAGGGAAGAACTATATAATATACAGTCTGATTCATAAGTAATACACAGCCTGCAGGGAAGAACTATATACTATACAGTCTGATCCAGGAGTAATACACAGCCTGCAGGGAAGAACTACATAACATATACAGTCTGATCTATAAATAATACACAGCCTGTATGGAAGAACTATATAATTTACAGTCTGATCTATAAGTAATACACAGCCTGCATGGAAGAACTATATAATATACAGTCTGATCCATAAGTAATACACAGCCTGCAGGGATGAACTATATAATATACAGTCTGATCCATGAGTAATACACAGCCTGCAGGGAAGAACTATATAATATACAGCTTGATCCATGAGTAATACACAGCCTGCAGGGAAGAACTATATAACATACAGTCTGATCCATGAGTAATACACAGCCTGCAGGGAAGAACTATATAATATAGAGTCTGATCCATGAGTAATACACAGCCTGCATGGAAGAAATATATAATATAGAGTCTGATCCAGGAGTAATACACAATCTGCAGGGAAGAACTATAAAATATACAGTCTGATCCATAAGTAATACACAGCCTGCAGGGAAGAACTATATAATATACAGTCTGATCCATAAGTAATACACAGCCTGCAGGGAAGAACTATATAATATACAGTCTGAGCCATAACTTATACACAGCCTGCAAGGAAGAACTATATAATATACAGTCTGATCCAGGAGTAATACACAGCCTACAGGGAAGAACTATATAATATACAGTCAGATCCATAAGTAATACATAGCCTCCAGGGAAGAACTCTATAATATACAGTCTGATCCATGAGTAATACACAGCCTGCAGGGAAGAACTATGTAACATACAGTCTGATCCATGAGTAATACACAGCCTGCAGGGAAGAACTATATAATATAGAGTCTGATCCATGAGTAATACACAGCCTGCATGGAAGAACTATAAAATATACAGTCTGATCCATAAGTAATACACAGCCTGCAGGGAAGAACTATATAATATACAGTCTGATCCATAAGTAATACACAGCCTGCAGGGAAGAACTATATAATATACAGTCTGAGCCATAACTTATACACAGCCTGCAAGGAAGAACTATATAATATACAGTCTGATCCAGGAGTAATACACAGCCTACAGGGAAGAACTATATAATATACAGTCAGATCCATAAGTAATACATAGCCTCCAGGGAAGAACTCTATAATATACAGTCTGATCCATAAGTAATACACAGCCTGCAGGGAAGAACTATGTAATTTACACTCTGATCCATGAGTAATAGCTACAGTTTTGTACAGCACACAAATCCAGTATAATAGCAAATGTATGATGGCTGTAGAAGGCAGTATAAAGCAGACGCAGTGAGGTCAGCGAATAATACACAATTATAGTTTGTCATAGAAACATGTCAGTAGTAAGAGAGCAAGACACATTTTCTGTATAATAACAATATGATGAGGGATGAAAATTACATGCAGTATATTCTACAACAGCAGCACTGGTACCACCAAAAGTAGAAACAGGGATTGACTGAGGTACCATAAACAGTTTATTTCAAAGCTTGACTGCTACCAAAAGAATTTGGCTTGAATGCCACAAAAGTATACACTTCAAAGATTCAGGATATTTTAGTGCCTTACAATCTTCACTTCTGGGATGTCACACAATACATGCTTCAAAGAGTTAATAAAATTGGGTGCCACACAATGATTGCTTCTAGGATTTATCATACTCAGTTGTTCCACACTTGGGGAGGCCGTGGTTTTGCAGCGGTTAGCATTGTTGCCACACAGCAAGAGGTTCTCCAGTACGATTCTTGGCTGGGCCGCCTTCTGTGTGGAGTCTGCATGTCCTCCCCACGGTCGAATGAATTTAAAGACAGGCAGGTAGCTGCGTGCATATGTGGGTGTGCCTTCCTTGAAGGTTGGGTGCCGGGCTGGCAACTCGACACCGGAAAAATTCACTGCCAATCATTAGCGGACCAGAGTTCTGCTGTGGCGACTCCTAACCGAGAAAAGCTGAAAGACAGTTAGTTGTTCCGCACTTGGCTGTAGGGAAAATATAGCTGCTGATTATAACTAGGATAAGTTCTGAGGGAAATGTGGATATCAGTAGCTGCTGATGACTGTGAATTGGTCTAGGAGCAGGAAAGAGCTATTATAACAACAACAGTTTGAACTCTTGATCTGCAGACAAATAAATCTTCATAAAAAAAAAACAAAAAAAAAAAACAGAATGAAAAGCAGTGCAGCTAAGCTAAGAGCAAGAAGGAGTGCCTTTCAAAAACAGCAACAACTCACAGCTTAGCACAGGTTGCAATCAAGTTGTTTTAAAAGTATGAAGCAACCTTTAGCAATAATATAAACTAGATGAAGAACTAAGATGAGTGTATGGAATGTTCAAAAATAGTCATAAACACTTTAAAACAAATCAATTGTTTGGATACAGTGTAACATGCCCTGTAGCTCATTATAGTGCAACAAAATAAACTCCAGTTAGTACTGTCCAATCAAAATAAACCCCAGTTAGTACTGTCCAATCAAAATAAACCCCAGTTAGTACTGTCCAATCCTATCAGTGTGTAGCAAAGAAATGCAACACAGTCATATAAAGCAGCAGATATGGCTATGCAGAGCAATTTACAGATTTAAAAGTCACAGAAAAAAAAAAAAAACAATAAATTGAGCCTGGTTGCCAGAATACCAGTAGTTTTCCTACTTTCACTAAAAAAAGTAAAAAGGTATCCCAAATAAACAAACAAAACTGTCGGAATAATAAGTATTAACAAATTAGCAGTGAATACACTTTAAAAGTACACAGATGGAATTGTATACAAATAAAAATATACTTCCCGATGTCCTTGAAACTGGTAGCAAAGTCAAATCTAGTTAAAGCTGGTCAATTTAGCAGTAGTGTCTGTCAAGGAAATTCTCATAAAGCAGCCATGTTGAAAATAGCAGCAGGTTTGCTGTCCTGCTCACTTTAAAAACTACACTTCAGAGTCGCAGCCAATCAGAAATATAACTGCAAAGTAGGTTGAAATGGAAAAAAATCCCAGAGCAGCGATACAGTTCCTACTGTCACTAAAAACAGCCAAAAAATTGTGTTGCAAATGAACAAAGCTCTGCTACAATAAACATTAATAAAAAATTAGCAGCAAATGCATTTTAAAAACCACACAGATGGCACTGGATTAAATAGAAACACATTTCACTGATGTCTTTGGAACTAGTAGTTAGATAATTTCTGGTTAAAGCTGGTCAGTTGGTAGCAATGAACTACAGTTAGCTAGTCAACAACTTTGGTGAATAAATTAACTGGATGAGACATTTAATATAACTGGAATTTTACTTGTGAGAAGCAATTGCTCCTGAGTTGTAAAATACAGTTACTCTGCGTAGTTAGATGACATTTAACCTTAGACAGCTAAGCAAACTGTAGTAAGACAGCTTCTATGTCTGTCTGTTGGTTTGTATGTCTCAATGTTTATCTCTATTTGACTGTCTCTCTTTCTCTCTCTCTCTCTCTGCTTCTACAAACTAGCTGATTATTTTTCAGTAAGAACAATAGGAGATAAGTACATAGCATGGTATCAGAATAAGGTGACATTGAGATTTGCAGTTGCATAATATGTAAATATTTTACTGCTCCAGAGACAGTCATTTTCCTATTACTGTTACAAAGAGTATGTTTTCTTAGTACATCAGACGGATATTCAGAACTTAGTCAGGATGAGATGTAACAAATATCATCCCAAGCATGTGCAGTTATAACCTTCGAACCCAACTATTACTACAGTGATCCCTACTGGCTCAATAGGTCAATACAGTAGGTAATCACAGATTATTTAAAAAATAAAGGATATTGCACATTAAGTACTATGTTAACTACACTGCATACAGTAAATATCAGCCCAAACAGTGCAAATGGGAGTGGAGTTATGTTTTATACAGTCAATATAGGCATTACTAATACACTGCAGATCACTGATGTATTACCAGACTTGACTGTGTACTGCAGTGTTAAGCATTTCTCAGACTTTATTAAGCACTTAACTGACTTGTAAAAAGTTCTAGCTCAAAAAACAGTCTTTAACAGCTGTAGTTATCCATGTGGTATGCTGTTCTGTATAATTTAGTTTTGGCTGTAAAATTTTGCAAAATTATGTTTTTGAAATAAAGATTTTGCTTACCTTATTTACAGTGCCTGGCCATTTTATTCTTTTCTGACTTTTGTTGAAATGCACAGCAAATTCCAACTGGCTACAGTACGGAGTATTTCAATAATTAAAATCACAATTATTACTGTATTTTCTTTGATTTCTACATCCTAGAGTTCAACGGCATTCTTGTGTGTTATAGGGGTCATAGACATGGATGATAGGCACCTATACTCAGACCTGCTGCTGTGTATTAGAGTGTGAGCAATTTCTAGTCTTGTTTTCCTGGATTCTGGCTTTTAGATATTGTTTTATAAAGACCACCATAACTTACAATTTGTTATCAGTATGTACCTGACCAGACACATGCAACAATTGGATTGTCCACAGTGGTTCAGCACAAAAAGAATACAGGGCATAAACAAAATGCCCTAATCCAATCATCTCAAATCCCTATCTTTGTACACTGTTTCCTACAAACTGTTGAGAGGTGATTTATGCCTGGCATACAAGGCATTCTTGGACCCTGCTCTCATGGACTGTTTATATATCCACAAAATGAACAGAGTCAAAACTACTATATCCAAGGACTTCTATTTATACCATTAGGAAAATTTTACATGTTAGAAGGGTATGTGTCTCAGAGAAATCCCATTCTCTGGAACAGGCTTTCCATCCATGTGAAGCAAATCCCTTTTCTAACCCTATTCAAGCATAACTTGAACGAGTGGATGGCCAACTGGAAATTCACCCCTGATCTGGCACCTATATCTCTGATGGACAGAGGCAGTAGTTAAATCATGCCCTAGCTAACATATATCCCCTTAAAATAACCTCTAAAACACAATAACTTGTGGGAGACATTTGGGTTGCATGGCTAGGCTTGTAATGGTCCTGGTAGTCATTGGCCTAGGGTAGACCTATGAACCTATATGCCATCTGGATCTTTGAACTAAGCTTTGATGATATTACAGGTATTATCATCCTCTTGTTGTGTCTTTTCGGCTTTTCCCGGTTAAGAGTCACCACAGCGGAACTCCGGTCTGCTAATGACCGGCAGTTGAGTTTTACGTGCCGAGTTACCAGCCCTGATGCACAACCTTCAATGAAGGTATGCCCATTCATGCATGTCTCCACGCAGAAGACGCTCTAGCTGAGAATCGAACCGGACAGTGTCTTCCTGCGAGGCGACAATGCTACAGCAGCACCACCACCGCGGGTTTAAGAAGTGAAAAAGTTCTTTATCACCCTTTTTATTTCTGAAACTTTTGAAGAGGTCTAAAAAGCATGATAATAGAAATTTCCTGTTTAGCATTTCTATTCCAGACAAAAAAAGGTAAAGCTCATTTGGTGCAAAAGCAAATTGGAGTAACTTGATGCACATCTTACTGCAAGCTGACAGGTACTGAACCCCTTGTCTCTGATATCATGTCAGTGTGCCTTGTGGGATGCTGGGAGCATTTCACCACACAGATTATTTTTGCCTTGCTTGCTGAGATGTTTTTAATAATCCCACTGTTTTACTTTGCATAGCCAAGACAAAGCAGTTTTGCAGAGTGAATAATCACCACGTCAGAATTATCCTTAGTCTGTTTTAACTTAGATTAGTCGTCCTTATCTTTGGCCCCAAGGAGGAGTGATACTGTCACAAATTGCTTCCTGAGTCCATGAAGCATGGTTTCATAAAGGCCAGCTCAACCCTTACAAGCCTGCAAGAATTTTACAACCAAATATCCTTAGCACTGGTCCTTGAGCTAACTCTGGAGCTGGGTAAGATCTTTGACTCCTTATCACACTCTAATACTCAATGTCATTATTAATAATAAATTTAATCCACACACGATTAGCTGGGTTAATGATTGGTTAATAGGAGGAACATACTCAATCACAGTGTATTGAACACCCTCATATTATTTATCAGTGAATGTGGGTGAGCCCCAAGGTTCTGTTCTTGGGCCATTGCTGTTTAACATACTATTTTCAACAATGCCACAAAACAGAAACTGCTGTAGAAGCAAGTATGCTGATGAATGTAAAATTATACGTTTTTTTTTTCGATTTCTTGTTAAAAATATTTCAGGATGTCAGCATCTCTATTAAAGATACTAGTGAGTGGGTAATAATACCTGAGTTACAGTTCATTATAGATAAATGCAATGTAATGCATTTTGGTAAACTCTCTATTAAGAAACCAAACAATTTTACAGTCAAAAATACTTGTTGAAGTCAACTAGTACAACTATTTAGGCATACTGGAGTCATCTACCCTCTCATTTAGTAAACATGTAGAAATAATAAACAGTATAGCTATGAAACAAATGGGATATATGCTGAAAATCAAAATTAAGAACAAAAATTCCCAGTTAGTTTATATAACACGTATATTAGACTGATCATTGAATATAACAACATCTTTTATATATATGTCTGTAGTACAATCAAATTTGGAAATGGAACAAAGACAATTTACAAAGAGAACTTGGTCATTTAGGAGCTTGGACTATATGGAAAGATGTAAACATATTAAATATTTACTGTACAACATAGCTATATGTGTGAGAAATTAATCTTAGGACAGAGAATATTTCACAATTCATCTTTACATAAAAGCATATTAACTTAACCAACATAAAAAATTAAAGTTTTGTCTACAAGCACATAAAACATATTTTAGAAGTTCATATTTAAAATGGAGAATTGTTCTTATCTGCAACAAATTATCTGAGGCTGTCAGAAGATCTGAATATTTAGCGAGTTTCAATAGGCAGCTTGTTAAATGGCTGGTGACCTAGCCAGTGATCCTAACTTTAAAGAGTAAGTATTCCTCGACAGCTTTAAGGATTATGCACAAGTAAGGAATCTTATGAACTTGTGTAAAGTAGAAGCACTGGTAACCAGAATATTTTTTGCATTGACAAGCTGCAACATATGTCTTATGTTTTAAGTATGGCACGGTTCATTCTTATCCTCACATACATGTTTTTAATTTGCATAGTTAATTACCTACTTACATATTTGCTTAGTAAGTTAGTTTGTTAATCAGGAACTTTCATGTGGACAAAGTGAAAAAAACATTGACAGTAAGCACATCTGGTTAAGACTGGGGGCTGCTAATGATCTTCATTCTGTAATCCTGAGTTTTATTTCTTCAGTCTCCATATATGTCTAAATGCATAGTGACAGGTAACTTCAGAAGGTAAAAGAAATAAGAATATAAATTGCTTACACTTTTATACATGTCATTAGGCATGAGTATAATATTATAGGTAATTCTAGCACAATATATGCCAAACTTAAATCAGATAACTATAAAAACACTTACATAAAAACAAGAAAATACACCTGCTGATATTAGGGAAGCTAATTCTGAAAATAAATGCCAGTAATGCAAAAAGGTGACCATTAACATCCTTCAGAAATAAAATAATATTTATATATGCAGTTAAGCTTGTTGAAAACCAGTAGGCTGATAATTGACTCAAAAAGGCTATCAACCTGTTATCAGTGGATGCCCAATTAAAAGAGCTCTACAATTACCAGAAAAATAATGCACACTCAAAAAGCTGAAAAGCACAACAATTCTTCCTACTGCCATGCTATACTGGTCAAATATTAGGTGTGAGAATGTGTTGTGATGAAAATGCAGGGTAGCACAACCCATGGGAGCCGCTTAGATGTCCACTAAATGTTTGACTATCTTACCTTAGTGGAAGGTATAGAGTATGCAACTTGGACATTTGTTCTAAGAATTGAAAGTGACAGTCTCTCCCTGATGGTTCAATAGATGTCGCTTGCCTGTTGAACAGCTCTAGAAGCTACACCAGAAGATGTTTCACATTGTCAAGGCAGACCATCTAAGTAGCAGAGTAGCCACCAGCCACTACAGCTGAAAGCAGGAGACCAGACAAAACCCTTCAGACCACTTTTAGAAGAGGTACCATCACTTCACATCCAGAGAAGCAGCAACGGAGGGCACCAATGACCCTTTCATGTCACCTCCAGGAAGGGAACCATAGTCTCGTGCTAAGAAGTGGACCTGGTAGCCATTGTTGACCCTATGCTAGAGGCATCCATTGGCATAATCTAAGGTGACAATCACCTCATCCCCTCCTCTTCCAAAATTAGACTCACAGAAGGGAAATGCAATAGGGGAAAATGGTTGCATACATACGCTACAAACACAACTTCAGTTGTACAATAGACTGGCACAAATCCTAAACACATCCTGCTGCTGGAAGAGTCACACCCACCTTCTGTGACATCCAACCATGATTAACTGTGACAGCATGACTTTCAGGCTGTCTCTCTTGAGCCTCAGCATTTCATTGATGAAGTCAGGTCAGGCTAACTTAACTTTAGCAAATGTGCTGGAAACAACCACAAAAACAGACACTGAACTGGATCTTATGAATAGAGCCTTTAATAATCAACATTTAATACCCAACTCCTAAAACATCAGTGTTTTTATCTTCATTATAAAAGACTTCATCAGAACTAAAACAAGACTGCCTATGAACATAAGTTTTATAGGAAGTCATACATAATTAATTAATTAATTAATTAAACAGGCACAGTCCAGAATATTTAAAAGAGGAAATCACCATATTGTGATTTTATTTTTCATACTGTCAGATGTATATATTTATGTAATAATATGCATAAATTAATAACCACAGACGCAACCTTCAATTTTTTTAAATTGTGTATAAATATAAGAAATGTATGACAAATATAAATAAATTACAGAAAATAAAACAACATATTAATAATGAAGATGTCAACAAATGTTCATTTCCACCAATTATTGTGGTCTGTATTTCAAGAATGAATAAATAAAAAGTAACAAACGATCAGCTGTACTTAGAACATTACAGCTTTGCAGCTCAGTTTTAAAAAGGTGCAATAAAAACATTCTCATTTATACTGGGAGCTTGTTGCATTCAACTTCAACTGCCAATACAGTTCTCTGTGTTCACGTCTATTATTCCAATCCCCTCCCACTCCGGGATGATGTGCATCTGATATAGCAAATTTGAAACCTATAAAGTTTGTACAATTCAAGGAGTGTTTAAATAAAGAATTATTAATATTTTTTATTTTAATGTCATATTTATGCTCATACATTCACTTGTTTAATCTTCTCTCTGTCTTTCTTATATAAAATGCTAAGCATGACAAACACTTAGCAATATACACCACCCCCTTGAAAACACTAGTCCTATTTTTAGGTTTTATTATCACTTCATTATTTTGATCTAGAAATATTCTGTCACCTAATAAAATATTGCTGTAATAGCTGCATCTACCACATCTTGTCATTCCCTTACCTATAATGAATAAGCTATGTTATTAGATGCTTTTGTACACAAAGTGTATTTCTATACCTACAACAAGTACTTATGGTGCATTCACCCTAAATATGTCACCCTAAATATGCTCCAATTATTCTTAACTATTCTTTTTTAGCATCAAACCCATTGGAATACTGAATAACTAGTGCCCTTTCATAGTTATTTTGCTACTCATTTTTTATTGTGATCTCACTTCCACCGTCAAACCATTCACCTAATAGTGGCTTATACATTACACCCCATCCCTTGATAAGTTCTGTTGAAATGTCTTTCACTATTTTTGGGGTAACCCCTAACAGTGAATATATGGCATGTCAATATAGGGGGTACTGCCAGCCATGCCAGGAGAAGTAGGGCAGTGGATGTGTAACATATGCTAGCATAGCTAGCTGGAATTTAGTAAAGAATTATATGTCATTTGTGTATCAGACTGAATTGTACAGATGCTTGTGTTTAAAAATGTATTTGTAAAGTTGCTTGTGTTAAAATGTATCAGTAGTGTGCCTTGCTGGAAAGCAAAGAAATGTACATGCATTATTGTAACAGTTTAATGCATATATTGTAACAGAGGATACTGTAAGAGAAGAGGTTAATCACAATCCAGCTGCAGCAAACTTTGAAGTAGTTGACATTAAATTAGACCATAAAGATTGTATCTTAAAGTTCTGGTTGCAATCAGAAACAAAATGTTTGGGAAACCAAGTATTTGGTAGCCTTCTTTATTGTCTCTAGCAGGGAGCAAATTGCTTTTATGACTTCCAGCAGCTGCAGCAGATCTGAACAAAGCTCTGTCTGTGTGTATGGCAACACATAGGTGTTAAATCCTGTCAACATCTAGCAATGCAGGTTGCATGGGAACCAGAAGTCCAATGACCAGATATATATGATGTCATTCTGTACATAAATAATGTTTTAGTATTAGAGGAGACTGAAGTCTCAAGAGCAGTCTGTTCTTGGAACCTGACAAAGGAGGAAGATCACTCACCCATTTCATCTTGCCTTGTGCTAGTAAGTGACCAGGGACTAGTACTATTTAGATTAGTCAAGAAAATATAGTGAAAATATTTAAGTATTGTTTTTCTGTATCTGTGTGGATCTTTCCAGTTGTGTTATTTTTAATATTTCCTGTTACTGAAACCCTGGTGTTTACCGCAAATAGATATTTAATATTTTCATGCTTTTTGATTATTTATTATTAAATATATTTAAACGTCTCACTGTGGCTGGTTCTTTTAGAAAAATATTTAAGTTTTGAGAGTGTTTGCATATATTTATCTGGTGATAATTCTGACCACTCCTGAAAGCCTTGCTGTTTGGTCAGCATTACATCTGTATTAATATTAACTTTAATCAGTATTATTGGATACCCCTTTAAGAGCCTTATAGCAATTCTCAGGTGGCAGTAAATCTACCTTATAGTCTAGAAAGAAGGTAGCATAGCTAGTAAATCTCTGCCAGCCTTTCCCAGGTGTGTGTGTGTGTGTGTGTGTGTGTGTGTGTGTGTGTGTGTGTGTGTGTGTGTGTGTGTGTGTGTGTGTGTGTGTGAAAACTGAATCTCGAAGAGTGTTTGTGTCAGCTACTTGGAGCAGGGACACGAAGCACTGGTTTCACAGAAATGGTGCTGGAGGACTTGGCTTGGACATTCGGCTGAGGACCTAACCCTACAGCTATGCCAGAAGGGAGTCTTAATGAAGACCTGGAGGGAGGCAGATTTGGACACCCAGACCCCGGGTTGAGTGTGTCTCCTGTGTGCACATAAGAGAAATTGTGCTTGATGCAGAGAGATTTGCATCTGGAAATACTGAGTATATCCATTTGTATTCCAAGTGAACGTCCCTCTCCAATGTCAGTGGTGAAGATTCAGGCTCCTTGATTACTGGCCAAGAGTGGGGACGTCACACTGCAAATATTATCCATCTCTTCCTCCAATATGTCTTTTTTTTAAGTCACCCTCACTACTGTAATACATTGCTCTTTAATAATCAACAAAAACAGTCCCAATACAAATAAGCAGAAAAATTAATAAATAAATAAAATCCTCCAAGGCTTGCTAAGAACAGAAGGCAATACCAAAATTTAGTGTTAAAAACTTTTAATCTTTATTTTCGTCTACAAAAAGATTTCTTCAGCACAGGTTCTATGATCCACATCCAATCCTTTTTAAACCCTTAACCACCAATAAAAACATCCCTTTAATTTAATAATCATTCAATTAAATTTAATAAATCAATATTGAGCAAATAGCTATTTAAAACATTTTTTTTTTACAGAATGATGATTACAAGGTAGTTTCTTCAGGTTTAAATTTTAGCAGAGGTAAGGGGATGTATAAATGTGGAATATGTCCAGCATGTAGGTACATTTTAGAAGGGCCCTTTGTAGATTTGAAACATTTAGATAGACCATTGACTATACCTAGAATGTTTACTTGTAAAACAGAGGGAATAGTATACATTAGTGTGTGTTCAGGTTGCAACTATTTTTGTATAGGAATGTCCACAAGAAGTTTAGAAAAGCATATCAAGAAACATATATTCTATTAAAAACAACAATAAGAATAATGCTTTACACACTTGTGTGTAAAGATAGTAAGAAGTTTTTGTTTTCTCTTTTAGAACAGGTAGCAAGGATTTTACAGGAGGTAATTATTGGAAATCTGTTGAGTGAAAGGAAACACTTTGGCAACTTAAACTAGGAGCAGATAAACTGCCAGGAATCAATGATTCTATTAATATTAAATGTTTTTTTAAACAAAAAGGATGAAAGTAAATAAATAGTGTAATAGTATTTTTTATTATAGCTGGTATTGGTACGTATTGTGAACTTTTTTAAATATTGATTTATTGCATCTAATTGAATTATTAAATTAAAGGAATGCTTTTATTGGTGGTTAAAAGTTTAAAAAGTATTGTATGTGGATCATAGAACTTGTTCTGAAGAAGTCTTTTTGTAGATGAAAGCGAAGATTAAATGTTTTTAATGCTATATTTTGGGATTGCCTCCTGTTTTTATCAATCCTTTGTGGATTTTATTTATTTTTGCTCTTTAATAATACTTTTTACATGAAAAGGGGTGACAACTACTAAAGTGTAGATATGTATTAATAAATAAAATCTTTCTGTATATACTTGAAACAAATTATTTATCTCCAAAACTAAAAGAGGTATCCAAGTAATTAATAGCTTCTTTGCTAAATTGATGTGTGATTTTTAAAAAAAAGTTAAGAAAACTCCTAAAAAATCAATAAAGTCCCTTAGTTTGTCAACAGGCTATCCCACAAAATAAAAACATCAAAACTGTAAATACAACTTACTATTTTTAAAAAGTTCTGTGGTGAAAACGTATTTCAAGTCCCAGCTCTTCAATACCAAATTAGCAAAAATGGGGGCACACTCTGCCCCCATTGCTGCTCCTTTAGTTTGTCTATAAATCTGTCCTTCAAAGTGGAAGAAATTATTATCTAACACAAACTATGTTAAACCTGTAATAAGGGTGACATCAGAGCTGCTAAGAAAGTCAAAACCCCACAAGAAAGTAAAAACTCCTGTGAAGCTAGGTGAAGGCTGCCAGCCTAGCCAGATAGAATTTTGTAGATAATTCTGTCATTTGTAAATATCAATAAAAGCCACAGGCTTGTTCTCTTAAATGGGAAAATGGTGTTAAATGTGGAACTGCAAAAATGTATCAACAGTGCATTCTGCTGTAACAAAGCTGATAAGTCAATTCTTTGATGTCAAAACTCGGAGCCGATATCTAGATAAAGGCATTCTGCCTATTGTTTTGAGGCCAGAGTTAATGGCTAGAATTTGCATGTATAATTTCTTTTATTTTTCTGGCTTCCTGACCAGCTGCAAGATCAAGGGCTATTAACCTCTGAGAATATGTTAGCCTGGGAACCAGAAATAAATTATGTAATCTGAAATGAATCAGTAGTACCGTGTTATCAGTTTAAGGACAGAAAGAATTAGAGCATTTGAGAACATCCAACTCACCACTCTACCTGTGTCTATATGTAAGTAAGATTTTAGAACTGTGTTTTCTCTTAGATATAGCTAGGAAATAAGAAGATTAGACTGCTTTGTTTTATTATAATGTCAGAACTTTTGTACTGTTTTATTTTAAGTATTTCTCTGTGATCTCTGAACTCTTGACTACCACTTTGTATTAAGGAGTGTTGTCCTGTGTTTTTATTATTTATTATTAAATATTTTAAACCTCTCAACTGTGGGTGTTTTGTGTAGAGATAATTTAAGTTCTAAGAGTACATTGCATGTATATAGTGATACTGTACCAAGTTACTCCAAATAAGTCTTGACTGTTTGGTTGCGCTTACCATTTGGATAATAATATTGCACAGTATAATTGGACACCCTTTCATAATGGCCCTTGAGTAGTTGATAAATATTAGCTGGGTGGTGGCAGTGATTTCTACCATATAGTTTGGGTAAAAGGGGCACAGCTGGAGAACCTGTGCCAGCCTTCCCCAGGAGTGTCTGTGTGGTGGTACAAACTCTTATCTCAAAGTGTGTGTGTCAGCTACTTCGGCAGTGACATGAAGCACTGTTTGGACATAGAGGGTGCTGGACGTTTTAGCTTGTCCACTAGGCTGAGATCTGGACCCTATAGCTGTGCCAGTGGGGAGTCTTATTGGGGACCTGGAGAGAAAGGGAGAAACCATCCCCAGACTGACTGTGATCTCTGTGTGCTCTTTAGGGACACTGTACTTTACTGTGTGTGTATTTCTTACCCTTTCCCTATATGGACAACACTCACTGGTGTTAGTGGTGAGGATTGAGGCTCCTCAATTGCTAGGCCAGTGCACGGGTGTCACAATTCCATAAAATTTCATGAAACAATTCCAATTCCTCAAACTTAGGTATAGTACTAAATAAATCAACTATATCATTAGTAAGAAAGGTAAGATCTTCTGTCCATAATTTCCATCTCTATCACCTTATGAAGTCTCAAGAATACTTTAAAATGTGAGAACATTTAGAGGAATTTGGTTTTAAACATCTATCAGCATAAAAAGCCAAGGGATACATTTTTGACAATTGAGCTGCTACAGTTGGCCTAAATGGTGCAGCTTGAATATTTTTTGTGGCCTTTTGGAATCCCAAATATTCTGAGAATTGAAGGGGATACCATACTCAAAAAATACCATACATCTTTTGTTAGAATATCTTGCATCACAATGCCCTCCAAGAATAAAACTAACTTTCTATATGCTATATTTACTTGATATACAGAACTAATTTCATATGTAGAATCATGCTGGAGAATGTTAAACATTTTGCCAGTGTAATCAATAGTGTCATATATAACTATTCCTCCACCCTTATCGGGTTTCATCACCCTTATATTCCTATCTTAATTTATCTAACAGCAGCCTCTCTTGTTTTGTTAAATTTGATTTGAAATAACTTTTTGTTTTATCTTCAGTAAACTTATAAAATCTTGTTCACATACCTTTTCAAACATTTGAATAGTGGGGTGGGGTATAGAAGTATAGGCACCTCTTCTTTTAAATTGATTTGTGTAAATTTTGCTGTTTTAGAAGCATACTGAATAGCAAAATTAAATTTTCTTGTGAAGAACCATAATTCACAGAAAGCATCAACTATTTTAAAGGAATGAGTGGGTACAAATTGAATCCCTTTTCTAATAAAGAAAAATGCTGTGTAGTAATGTTAGCATTACTATAATTGAAAATATTAAAGTCATGATGTCAATAAATAATGGTATCTTTACTCAATACAATGTTTGTTTCCTTTCTTTTCCCTTGCCCTTTCTCTTTTGTGACTGATTCTCCTTTGTGTACTGCTCCGTTGTATAGCGCAGCTCCCAACTCTTCTGTCATCCCTCTGATCTACTATTATCTGGGAGTGTCTTGGGGGGAATAATCTTAACATTCATTAATATTATAACCCTGACCCACTCTTGTTAAATCAGATTCCCATTCATGTCCATTACTGTGGTCATATACTAAGTTGTGATCAAAGTGTTTTTATGTTATTGTTGATTTAAAGAATATTTCTAGAGTGGATGTCTCTAAGGATGTATGCTTTGCATATTTTATATTGCAAAGTGTCCCTCTCAGTCTTTTTGTTCTTCCTATTAGTATGGACTGTACTTATTTATCTGCATACTTCTTTATATGTACTTTCAAAATTCATAAATAATAAATCATTAATAATAGGTTTATTCAGTGAATTGAAGTAATCTAACACTGAATAAACCTATTATTAATGATTTATTATTTATGAAAAGTTTGTACCACCACACAGACACTCCTGGGGAAGGCTGGCACAGGTTCTCCAGCTGTGCCCCTTTTACCCAGACTATATGGTAGAAATCACTGCCACCACCCAGCTAATATTTATCAACTACTCAAGGGCCCTTATGAAAGGGTGTCCAATTATACTGTGCAATATTATTATCCAAATGGTAAGCACAACCAAACAGTCAAGACTTATTTGGAGTGACTTGGTACAGTATCACTATATACATGCAATGTACTCTTAGAGCTTAAATTATCTCTACACAAAACACCCACAGTTGAGAGGTTTAAAATATTTAATAATAAATAATAAAAACACAAGACAACACTCCTTAATACAAAGTGCTAGTCAAGAGTTCAGAGATCACAGAGAAATGCTTAAAATAAAACAGTAGAAAAGTTCTGAAATTATAATAAAACAAACTAGTCTAATCTTCCTATTTCCTAGCTATATCTAAGAGAAAACACAGTTCTAAAATCCTACTTACATATAGACACAGGCAGAGTGGTGAGTTGGGTGTTCTCAAATGCTCTAATTCTTTCTGTCCTTAAACTGATAATACAGTGCTACTGATTCATTTCAGATTACATAATTTCTTTCTGGTTCCCAGGCAAAAATTGTTCTGTTTAATAATTAACTCCATCAAATTAAATCTACGCTGGTCAAACATCTTAATAAAATCATTTTAAAATTTATCATTAATGTTCATCCCATTAGGAAATTTATAACCCCTCAGGCCCTGAGGCACTAATCTCAGCCTTAAACATTCTTTCAAATATCTATTGCCAAACTGAAGACTTTTAACTTTTACTAATTTTTTCTCAAAACCCTTTATCATACTTTCCAAATTAACAATTTGTTTGAAGCCAGGTTAATAAATTGTGAGCTATGGTTGGAAAAAAGAATAAATATCAGTCAACCACAAAGAAAAATCTGATCTACCTCTCAAACCCTTCATTTCTGGTAGAAGCGGAGATGTCATATGAACAGTACCTGAGTGATGGTTTCTATCCATATGAACAGTATTAAGATTTCCATCCACAATCTGTTCAGCTGCAATCCCATTAGTAACTGATGTCAAAGTATCATCAGCATCCATAATATTATCCACACGATGCTGGGGCAAACCACTGTTGTTTCTGTGACCATGTTCATACTGGCTAAAATTAAATCCAGTTTGCATGGAAAAATGATTACATGGCTGGGAAAATAACTCAATGAGTTGCATCAGTTTTCCCTTCATAACTCTTACATCTGTTGCTTTTTTGTTTTTTCTATCTCAACTTTAAATCACTGTTCCAGTGATGGCGCTACTCACAGAATGTACAATGTCAGTGGCATTGTTCAACAGCCTGGAAAGTTCATGCCAGATATTTTCCTTTTGCAGCAGACTACCATATTTGTTCAGTAGGTGTTCCCTGGCATACCATGCTGGAGTCTTGCATTCCATAGTACCTGAAGTAGCCATGACCACTCTCTCAGGTTTACTTGAGGAACAGAATAGTGTTAATAAAAGGATCTATATTAGATCACCGAATGCTTAGAAAAGCGAACAGTGATTGATCGAACTTATGTAAGTGAAAGTTTAAAATATCGAAGCAACAGAAACCCAAATTTTTTCCTAGGGGAAAGAACTTGGTTGTCCTTTTCTGTTGCTTTGGTATTTTCAGTGCTGTGGTGGAAAGTTACGGGTCAGGATCAGGTAAGTGTGCGATTGTATGAATGTGAGTGTTAGGGCAGGTTAGGTGAGTTAGGGTTAGGGCGCGGGTTAGGTATGTGTGCGATTGTGTGGACGTGAGGGTTAGGGTGGGTTAGGGAGCGGGTGAGGTAAGTGTGCGATAGTGATGGACCTTAGGGTTAGGGTTTGGGTTAAGGTAAGTGGATAGTTAGTGGTGTGTGTATAGTTTAGTGTAGGGTTAGGTGTCAGATTTTAGGTGTATGTGTGTGGATTGCTGTTCCTTTGGTGTGCTTGTGTTGTGTGTATGTGTTTTGGATCAGCGAGTTTTTTCCCTAGGAAAAAAATCTCTGTTCTGACAGTTCGTGATTGCAAGCTTTTGCTTACATAAGTTCAGTCAATCACCGTTCACTTTTTTAAGCGTTCGCTGATCTAATATAGACCCTAATAAAAGCCCATAGGAGTACTAAGCATTGGTATCATGCTGCACATTGATGCCATGGGCATACATCTGAATACCTGAGCTTACTGGTCACATTATATGTGGTCACTATGATGTGCACAGATAGCTACAGCATGTTTTTTGTGCTACAATGCACTGTGGCAAGAATTCACAGCTATTGTTGCTAAGCAGCTCCAGTAGCACAACCACTGAGCTAATTAACCCTTGTTAATGTGAAATAAAGCATTGGCACCATTTTGTGCAAAACTGCTCAGAACCATACAACTGTGGAATAGAAGAATTTCAGTAAAGACTGTAAACTTGGAGATTCACAGAGTTAAGGAAGTAGTCCTGCCTGGTAAAGAACAACAAACCCGGTGGTAGTGTAAGACATTGTAGTATGTAGTTACATACTAATTCTTAAATAATGATATATCTATTTATTTATGTCCTTAGATAATTTTGTAAGCGAAATGACTGGTCATTTATCAATATTTAATTTACAATAGAATGCTTTAATTTCTTTGAACCACTGAAGGGTGTATGCCAAGGTGCCAGATCATTTTGTTTAATAAAGATTTTTTTTTTATGGTGCTCAATTTATTTTTACCATATGGTGCTCAAATATCAGCATTGTAGTATATCTACAACTGGCAACACATGTAACTGGCATAGCAGTTAGTACACTACCTGTGAGTGACATGCCAGTGACATGTGACTGGCACAGCATTGCACTGTCTGCCTGTAGCTGCATGGAAAGTCAACCACGTACAATGGAAACTTTGCAAAAGACATGCCACAAGGTGTATGGGAGGGTCAGGGTCCTAAGCTGAAGCACTGATACAGCATATAAATGAGAGGGGCTCTACACAGCACTAACTGCAGCTGATGCATAATTGGAAAGTGAGGCTCTTGCCAAAGGTATGGTACATACATCCCACGGTATACCATGAGGACTGGCTGACCGACATGCTTAACTCATTGATTAGCATGTACTGGCAGGGTCACCTAAGGCATACAATGCCTGGAAATTTCAGTACCCAGAAAAATGAGGTGCTGCAGCAAGACATTTGCACAACATCATGCACCTCCAAGACAAAGGTGCCAGAGATAAGTAATACTGGAACCATATTTAGCAGAATTGTTATAGGATGTGAATAATGTGAGCAGCTATAATATTTCTATACAACAGGTTTAACATGCCGAGGAAAAGGCATTTTAGGCACATAGGTTCATATGTTCATAAGTAGGTACTAGGCTATTGGCCCTAGGGCCTATATAAGCCTAGCCAAATGGTACCCTGGCTTTTGCCACCCAAAGAAAATGATTTTCCTGTGCCCCTGTCAAGCAGAGCCACAGAAGTGATCCCAGGGTGAATTTCCTATCTCCCATCCAATCATCAAGATTTTTCTTGAAGAGTGCTAATGAGGAGCTTTGTTTGATATAGATAGGTAGTTTGTTCCAGAGTATGGGAAGTCTCTGAGACAGGAAACTATCCCTCCAGCATGTTCTGTTTATTGTGGTGATAAGGTTTAGGTCCCTAGAGCATGTAGCTCAGAGGGATTGGGATTTCTTTACATGGAGCATGTCCAACAGCTCTGGGTTTGACATAGCTTTGTATGTTAGGCAGAGATCTCCTCTGAGTAGGCGATATGTAACAGAGTAAAGCTGGAGTTTTTTGAGACAGTCTGCATAGGGCATCTATTTGAGGCCAGTAATCCTCTTTGTGAGGTATTTCTGTGGCCTTTCCAGTTGTTGTAGATGTCTTGTGAGGTACATACCAACCGGGGCGTTGTACTCTATAATGGGTCTAATGAGTGATGAGTAGAGGGGAACAATGACCTCTTTTTTCCTGGATGAGAAACCTTTTGTGATGAGGTGTGCCACATAGAAGGATTTCCTGACTACTGTGGCGATGTGATTATCAAATGAGAGACTACTGTCCACCTGTGTCCCAAGGTCTCTTATCACATTGTGACAGACTTGCCACCATCAGTAGTGGGCCACCACTGATGAAGTGATTGAGGCTGAGGAGTTTTTGGTTTAACTCACTGGACAGGGTGAGTGGTCCTTCATACCACAGGGCTGGTTGGATGTGGGAGCTAGGGTGACAACAGCAACCTGTATGTCAGTTGTGGAAACAGCAGGTGATAATATCTGTACAGTACAGTACAGTACAGTATAGCTCACTCCACTGCATTTTTGAAGGAAAAGATTGGCTAAGGCCAACCTGCATAT
Organism: Protopterus annectens; assembly: GCF_019279795.1. NCBI lineage: Eukaryota > Metazoa > Chordata > Ceratodontiformes > Protopteridae > Protopterus > Protopterus annectens. Next base: position 669,931,089 of record NC_056750.1, on the reverse strand, counting down.
CTGTCCCTCCAGGCAACTTTGGTCTGTAACTGCATGACAAAGTATGTCTGTTAATATATACAATAGCTGCATTTTAAGATGGATTACTATGCATTCCACAGGGGGTTATATGGTCATATATCTGTGGGGGTAAACAGTGGTAGCATGTACGTTTCTACTTTCATAGGTTCCACTGGAAGGTCCCATGCAACTCGTCAGCACAGAGCTGATGTCAACAGGATACTTGTGGTTGAGGATGAGGGCAGCATGCAAATGGGATGGGCCAATTACACAGTGGCACCATATGCACCACTATATGGGAGGGGCCACAGATCTACTGTTGCAATGTCTCTGTATAATTATAGGCTTAATATACAGCCTCAAAGGGTCATGACAGACATCCTGTACTTGAGAGTTCTTCGCACGCTTCGCCTGTCCCACCAGCACACACAGCATCCCGATTGAGTGAATATCCAGCTTAGGAAATAGATTTAGGGATATTGGCTGTGGCACTTACCAGTAATCAGTCGATATACAGGTCAGTGATCTAGGCATAACTGGCTATTACTTACAGTACTGGCTACTACTTACAGTGCTGTGGAGTGAGTGTGCTCTGTAGCTTGCAAGGCACCAACTACACAGTCAAATGGATTACAGGGACAGGGAACACACATACAGTGCTGCTGAGGTCAGTGGTGGCAAATGTTGCCTCCACAGATGTCTCTGTGAGACACATTGCAACTGTCAACTGGTATTCTTGTCATGCCTTTTATAACCATGAGAAAGTCTGGATGTGAGGAGGTTGGTCACAAAACTATTCCACAAAATTGGTGAGAAGGAATCACTTCAACCTTTGGACACACAGCCTGCCATCCCCATAGTGGGTGTTATCAATGTCAGAGGCAATGATACTTCTCCAGCTCAATACCTGGGGCACTTTATCAGGCTGCAAGAACATGTTTCTGTAGTTCTGTAGTTCTATCCCTTCCTTGTCACCTGTGGGCATACAACATGCCACCCCTCCAAATGTGGACAATAAGCTGTTCGCAGGCCACAACACTCATCGTTATTGATATCTACACCCCATCATGGTGCGAGGATCACAGGCCACAACACTCATCGTTATTGATATCTACACCCCATCATGGTGCGAGGATCACAGGCCACAACACTCATCGTTATTGATATCTACACCCCATCATGATGCGAGGATCACAGGCCAAACCACTCATCGTTATTGATATCAACACCCCATCATGGTGCGAGGATCACAGGCCACAACACTCATCGTTATTGATATCTACACCCCATCATGGTGCGAGGATCACAGGCCACAACACTCATCGTTATTGATATCTACACCCCATCATGGTGCGAGGATCACAGGCCACAACACTCATCGTTATTGATATCTACACCCCATCATGGTGCGAGGATCACAGGCCACAACACTCATCGTTATTGATATCTACACCCCATCATGGTGCGAGGATCATTCTCCTGTAGTTGTACACCTTTGCTGCCTTGGACTGTAACAAGTTCTGACACCACAAGCCAATATGGTCGACACTACCAACCATCACATTGCAGCAGCTTGTCCCTCTTCCCTCATCCCTCCATGGGAGGCAGGACAAGCTGCCACAGTACATTGAGGCAAGTTGCCCCTCATCCCACTGGAGGACTTGATCCCTGACTCCCACACCCTTCCAGAGTAATTTGTTACTATGTTCACCTCCCATAAACCTAGCCCATTTCATTATGTTGCAGTGTCTTGTAACTGTGTCTCCGAACATCTGAAAGTGATAGTGAGTGCTCTCTGCTCACCTGCAAACCTGCATGTGTATGTGTATGTGGATTCAGTAATTTCTGATGCATAGCACTGCCAGTCCATGTACTGCCTTGCATACCCTGGGTTTGATTATGCACACAAAATTTTAAACTGTGCCACTCGTGTCATAGCCCATATTTGTCATTTAGATATTGCCTCTTTGCCACTGCTATCCTGTGCTCACTTCAGCCTCAGTTGCACCACTACTGCTGCTCCTTCTGTATGTTCCTCCCCTAACTCTCCACCCTGCACTTCTATTGCTGACACAGCTGGTAGGGAAGGCAATTTTAATATATTTACTTGATAAAACCAAAACAAAAAAGCGAGATGAAGAAACGGAGCGGTGAAATACAAACCAAACTTATTTATTGAGTGCTTTCGGAAAGGCTAGTACCTCTCCTTCTTCAGACATACAACATACTAATTAAGCACCATTTTATATTAAATGGCTCCATGCTTATTCAATTACAACAATTAACAACCATAACTTAAAAGGGATATTGCCCATTTAAAACTCATAAAATACTTCTTTTTATGGCAGACACAAATACAATACGAACGGACAAAAATTGACCTAGCATAGCTTCAAGCTTGTAATAGCAAGAAGACATAGATTAAAATTATACATTCGCAGCAAATGTATATTAAATTAAATATTCATAAGATGACCATTAACCATATAACTGCATCTAATAAACTTGCTATAATATTGAGACATTCCAATTACTCTATGATAAACAGGGGCAATACGAGCAGGAAAACATTATAAATGTTAAAAACATTATCAGATACTACAATCGCAGCTATTATAGACCTATGTTCTCAGACTTTCAAAAAACAAAACCAGAAACAGTCTACTTTAGTATATCATTATAAACAAAAATCACATTCTACTAATATGAATATGAACTGATCTCTTACTAAAACTAGAGAAGAGACACTATTCTAGTAATTCAATCAGCTAGGGCACAATACAAAACTTATAAATTAGAATCGGAATAATTACCTCTTCAGGGCCAAATATTTTAAAACACATTTAACAGACACATAGTCATTCAGCCCTGGGGGTACATAAGCTGCCGTTCTAATTTGCCAAAATAATTCTTTAATTTCCAATTTAAGCTGCCAGGGACGACCTCTTTGGTCAACTAATACTTGTTGTAGTATGGCAAATTTAAATCTATGTTCTGGGAACTCTGCAAGGTGCCTTGCAAGAGCATTTGTGGTGTCATTCTTGCTAATAGCATACTGATGTTCATAGATGCGCTGCTTAATTTTCTCTCTGTCTTTCCTATATAGAAAGCAACGCATCCTTGACAAGAAGCTGAATAAACTACCCCTTTTGTTGAACAAGAAAATTTGCTATTCGCAGCAAATGTATATTAAATTAAATATTCATAAGATGACCATTAACCATATAACTGCATCTAATAAACTTGCTATAATATTGAGACATTCCAATTACGCTATGATAAACAGGGGCAATACAAGCAGGAAAACATTATAAATGTTAAAAACGTTAAAAGATACTACCAACGCAGCTATTATAGACCTGTGTTCTCAGACTTTCAAAAAACAAAACCAGAAACAGTCTACTTTAGTATATCATTATAAACAAAAATCACATTCTACTAATATGAATATGAACTGATCTCTTACTAAAACTAGAGAAGAGACACTATTCTAATAATTCAATCAGCTAGGGCACAATACAAAACTTATAAATTAGAATCGGAATAATTACCTCTTCAGGGCCAAATATTTTAAAACACATTTAACAGACACATAGAATTACAGGGATGTTTAGGTGTGGAGCTTGCCAACAATGTAGACACCTCAGTACTAAAAAAACAGGTCAAAATCAGGAATAAGAATTATAAATTTCATGGCAAATTTTCTTGTTCAACAAAAGGGGTAGTTTATTCAGCTTCTTGTCAAGGATGCGCTGCTTTCTATATAGGAAAAACAGAGAGAAAAATTAAGCAGCGCATCTATGAACATCACTATGCTATTAGCAGGAATGACACCACAAATGCTCTTGCAAGGCACCTTGCAGAGTTCCCAGAGCATAGATTTAAATTTGCCATACTACAACAAGTATTAGTTGACCAAAGAGGTCGTCCCTGGCAGCTTAAATTGGAAATTAAAGAATTATTTTGGCAAATTAGAACGGCAGCTTATGTACCCCCAGGGCTGAATGACTATGTGTCTGTTAAATGTGTTTTAAAATATTTGGCCCTGAAGAGGTAATTATTCCGATTCTAATTTATAAGTTTTGTATTGTGCCCTAGCTGATTGAATTACTAGAATAGTGTCTCTTCTCTAGTTTTAGTAAGAGATCAGTTCATATTCATATTAGTAGAATGTGATTTTTGTTTATAATGATATACTAAAGTAGACTGTTTCTGGTTTTGTTTTTTGAAAGTCTGAGAACATAGGTCTATAATAGCTGCGTTGGTAGTATCTTTTAACGTTTTTAACATTTATAATGTTTTCCTGCTTGTATTGCCCCTGTTTATCATAGAGTAATTGGAATGTCTCAATATTATAGCAAGTTTATTAGATGCAGTTATATAGTTAATGGTCATCTTATGAATATTTAATTTAATATACATTTGCTGCGAATGTATAATTTTAGGCTATGTCTTCTTGCTATTACAAGCTTGAAGCTATGCTAGGTCAATTTTTGTCCGTTCGTATTGTATTTGTGTCTGCCATAAAAAGAAGTATTTTATGAGTTTTAAATGGGGAATATCCCTTTTAAGTTACGGTTGTTAATTGTTTTAATTGAATAAACATGGAGATTTAATATAAAATGGTGCTTAATTAGTATGTTGTATGTCTGAAGAAGGAGAAGTACTAGCCTTTCCGAAAGTGCTCAATAAATAAGTTTGGTTTGTATTTCACCACTCCATTTCTTCATCTCGCTTTTTTGTTTTGGTTTAAACAGTTTGGCGTTTTTTCTTGTTGTTACATATTTACTTGATACTCCATCTGTTTGCATTATGCCATATTATGCAGCATGGCACACAGTAAAAAAAAATTACTGCAAATGTCTGGGCTGTATTGTAGCGCCCTCCTAATATGGCTAGACCATGGAAACATCGCTTCAGCTGACTAAATACACACTCCACTATATTTCACCTTTCCTTATATGCTGCGTTTCCATATAATATCATTTAGGTGGTTGTGGATGGGACATATCCAGCACAACCAACAATACACAAGAAACATATTATATCTGACCTTCTCCCTTCTTGCATGCTATCTTTGTGAATATATCATGTGTATGCACCAACCAACCAGATGACTTTTGTGAAATTGCATCATAGGAACCTTCAGTACAGGTCAAATTTGTGTCATATGTGTATGAAACATGGGAAACTCTCCAGGTGTCACAATGAGACCTTATATATAATGTTGTATATATAGTTCCCTGGGTGTTACTGACCACCTGACAGTTCAGAGAGTAAAACTCCTTCCTATTGATATATGACAGTCCCTCCGGACCAGGTGGTACACTGATGGCAATGTCTGAGCAATCTATGGCTCCTTGGACCTCGGAGAAATGAGCTATGTCATAAAATATCCACATAGTGCTGGTTCTTTCCTCTGCATTTCTGAGGAAGCAGATATGCTCCTTCACATGCAGTAGCATAATACTGAATAATTGATTTAGGATTTGTGAGACTGAGGCCTGTGATATTCCTAACATGTCCTCAGGAGATCACTCAAAGGTCATTGTAGCTAAAATGGTTAAAACTATTTATTTTATATATTTATCATTTGTTGACTAGGTTAGTCCCACTAGGCTAGTGACCTCTTTTCAGAGGAGACCTAAGCTGGTATTTATACTTCCAGGGGAAATTTGTCCACAGCATTGAGAACCTTCCTGTACTCTTATCATTAGGTTCTATGGAATCTTTTACATCCACCTGATCTACCACCAACTCTAGCAGATGGGGCCTCAGTTTAACATCTTATCCAAAGGATGGCACACTCAGGAGTGTAGTATCCCCCTAATTCTGCACTGCAATGTCAACAATCTAATCACCTGGAGTGGGACTGGAACCCACAGCCTTCACGTCTTCCAGTGGAAAAGGCGAGTATGCTACCTGCTGCACCACTGACACAGCTACCATGCATCTCCCTTGATTCTGTTTGTGGGTGACACAGTTTGGTTAAGTGGTCCAGCATCTGCTGCTTTGTGAGATGGTGGTATGTCAGGTACTGTCTTTACCTTCTCCATTGGTGTGGATGGCTGTGACAAGCATCAAATACTGGCTCCAATGGTAGATGATGATAAATTCTGCTGAGCTGCTACCACTGTTAATAATATCCTTGTACCCCTCATGTACATCACAATACTTGGTGTAAAAAATGGGCATGCATAGTGGAGCAGCAGTCCCCATTTTTCACTTTTCTAAACATTTGCTTGGGGTCCTCATTTCCATGTTGTTATTCACTGATTAACATACACTACATACCATGATATTTTTCCCTTGCACAGTTGTGCTGTTTATATCTTAGAATCACCCACAATCTGCCCATTGCTGCTACTCACGCTAACTTGAGCTGTGCAATGTGCAAGAGGTATATGAATTCTGGCCAAAGTGAACATTATTTGCAATAAAGGACCAATAATGTGTATATATATTGCCTATTTTAGCCAATAAACCCTTCCACTTCCATTCCTGCTTTATTGTTTGTTTTCATATTAGAAAATTTTACATTATTAATTTATACGTTTATTTATTATTTGGATTACTGCCTTTGAAATTTGTTTTATCACATGCTTCTACTTGTGGCGCATCAAGTTTCTTTATCATCTGGATTTTGCTGTTTATTGATTGGTTCTGCTTTTAGTCTGGCAATTCAAACTTCACTATTTAGACCTACTTGTCAGTTGGTTAATGTTTTGAGAAAGTCTTAGATAATTACAAAGCTGTAAATGCTTAGCTATTTTATTTTAATAAAGGTTTTGCCACATGATCAGCAAACGGTACCAGACCCCAAACTGTACTATTCAATAATGGCACTATACGCAGAAGTTCATGGAGTCCAGCTGGCTTAGTGGTTAAGGTCTTCGCCTCCCATGCACAAGGTACAAGGTTTGATCCTGACCTCCGACCAATGCCTGTTTTGAGTTTGCATGTTCTCCCTGTGTCTCCATGGGGTTTCTCCCATGTCCGAAAAACATGCTGATTGTTTCCATCTCAAACTCACCAATGAATGGAGCTGTGGGCAGCAACACAGACTCTACATGATGTCCTATAGGGGGAAGAGCTGTACAGACCAACCGCTTTGGGCATCTACTGTGGTGTGCAGTATCCTCAAGATAGGAAAACACGGATCACAGACTATGCGCCGTGGCAGGGTTAGCCACTCGATAGTGCAAAATATGGCTCTAAGTGATTCGGTCATGTTGACTAATGTTGCCAAAAATGGGCATGTGTAGTTACCAGTGATAAGTGGGTTGAGGACCCGGCCTACTCTGACCCACGCCAGGGACCCGTGCTAATGGTGGGAGGGGTATATGTGCCTCTATTGGCCAGTGTGTGCCTGTCATAAAGCTCAGCAACCCTGGGTCAATATGCTACTGGCTGGCTGGTGTCTAGTTGCCCAGGCTGGGTTACCTGGGATAGCTTCGTTGAGCGAAAGCTGGACGTAAAACCAACCAACCTGCCAAACATGAACTGAGAATTGCTATTCTTAATGTAGGTTCACTGACAGGATGCAGCTTGGAAGTGGAAGACATGATGATACAGAGGAGGCTGAACATGCTATGTATCCAGGAGATGAGATGGAAGGGTAGTGCAGCAAAGCTACTTGGCTTGGGATCCAGAGTCTACTACTCAGGTGGAGGGCAGGCTAGAAATGGTGTAGGAAATGTGGTGAGAAAGAGGCTTCAGAAAGCAGTGAGTGATATCATCAGAATTAGTGACAGACTTATGGCAGTCAGACTCCACTGTAATGATAGGGCATTATTCATAATCTCAGCCTATGCTACACAGCAGGGTGCATTCAGATAGCAGTTGCAGGACCTACTAGATAAAGCAGGACAGTAATGGGTGACTTGAATGCACATATAGGGATAGACAGAACAGGATATGAGGACTGCCTGGGTCCACATGGGTGGGGCAAAAGGAATAAAGAAGGAGAAGCCATTCTAGACTTCTGTCTGGCAAATTGCTTGATAGTAGCCAACACATGGTTCAGGAAGAGAGACAGTCATAAGATCACATAGAAGAGTAGTCAACATGCAACTCAGGTAGACTTCCTCCTAGTAAGGAAAAGGCACTGGGGCAGAATCCATGACTGCAAAGTCATCCCCAGTGAAACAGTTGGCCCACAGCATAAACTACCAGTTGCCAGAATCAGCTGCAAGCAGTGGTCAGAGAAGGCTCTAAGGTCAACAGAGACCAGGCAGAAGACCTGAAAGTTGACTGGAGAGAAAGTACAACAGTTTAAGGAATTACTCAGGGCTCTAGCATCCCAAGAAGAGGACGAAATAGGTGGAGTTGAAGAAGAACGGCAGCACCTAAAAACAGCATGTGTTAGGATTACAGAAAAAGGATTACCTGGCATGTTAAAGGCATCTAATTTAAGTTGCCATTGTAATTTAGATATTAATGTCATCTTTAAACATTTAGTGTGCACTGAATAGATCTTTTGTCAACACATATGTTGTTTTATCAGATTTTTATAGGATTACAGAAAAGATATGTGGCCAAGCCAGGTATGGAAATAAGGTACATAAGGAAAGCTGGTGGTGGAATGTAGAAGTCCAGGAAGTCATCAAAAGAAAAAAGAAGCGCAGGAAGAAGTGGGAGACAGGAAAGACTGACCAGGCTAGGAAGGACTACTGGTTGGCTAACAAAGAAGCTAAAAAAGAAGTTGCAATAGCAAAGAATAAGGCATCGTTGGCATTGTACCAACTTATGGAAAGTGACTCAGTAAGGGGCACAAAGAAACTATATCAGGTTGCAAGGCAAAGACAGAAAGATAAAGAAGACAGTAAGACACCCTTCATAAGGGATGCCAGCAACAACCTTCTCACCAGCCCAGAGGACATCAATGGCAGATGGAAGGAGTATTTCCAGCAGCTTTGGAATGAAGAAAACCCCACAGAAGCTGTAGTGCCCCAGAAACAGCCTACAATGAGAGGAGAAGAAGAAGAGCCCACCTTAGAAGAAGTAAGAACAGCACTAAGGAAAATAAAGTCAGGGAAAGCAGCAGGCTCAGATGAAGTCACAGCAGATATGATAAAGATGCTGCGTGAGATAGGGGAGAAATGGCTCCTGAGGGTACTAATAGCAGTGTGGAGAGAAAGGCATATCCCAGATGGAGAATAAGCATACTCATGCCAGTGTACAAGAACAAAGGGGACATCCACAATTGTGGGCAGTACAGAGGCATCAAACTCCTAACACATTGCATGAAAGTTCTGGAGAGTGTGACTGATAAACGGATCCACAGAGTAGTAGAATGTAAAATGGCAGATGAGCAGTTTGGATTCAGATCGGGATGCAGCACAACTGACCCGATGTTTGCATTGAGAAAGATACTTGAGAAGAAGCTAGAGATGAGGAGAGAGTCCAACTGGGCATTCCTAGACTTGAAGAAAGCATATGAAAAAGTCTCAAGAAAGTTGATCTGGGCAGTACTGCGGTGGTTTGAATGTCCCAGAAACATTGGTAGAATTAGTGCAGACTATGTACAAGGACACAGTGATTCAAATACAAACAGTGTTCAGCCTCACAGAGGGGTTCTCAGTGGGTGTGGGTGTACACCAGGGTTCGGCTCTGAGCCCACTGTTGTTCATGCTGGTGATGGACAGGTTGGAGGGGAAGGATCAACAAAGCTGCTGTATGGAGACGATGTGGCAATACAGGCAAACTCTGAGCTAGAACTTCAGTAAAGGATAGGAGAATGGAATGTAAATCTGAAGGCACATGGGGTGAAACTAAAGCACAGATAAGAAGTTGGTGATGGCAGCAAATTGGGGAAATCAGAAGAAGCTGAGAATAGAGATAGATGGGAAGATAGTGGAACAGATAAACAGCTTCAAGTATCTGGGAGGGATGGTTGAGGAGAAGGGTAGTCTGAATGAAGATGTCAAAGCTAAAATCAGAGGGGCTGCAGCCAACTTGCATAGAGTATCAGGTGTAGTCTATGACAGAAGAATGCCAAAACAGTCGAAAAGTAAGGTATACAAGACAGTGGTGTGACCAGTACTACTGTATGGTACAGAAACCTGGGCAGTAAAGGCAGAACAGTTGAAGAAGCTAGATGTGATGGAAATGAAGTGCCAGAGAAAGGTGACAGGATACACACTGTGGGACAGATGAAATATGAGAACAGAAAAGCAGAAAACAATTTGGTGGGGAAGATTTGAGACAGACAGGAAGAAGGTAAGAGGAAGCGAGGACATCCAGCAAAGATGTGGATGGATTATGTGAAAGAAGATCTGCAACAGTCAGGTATGAATGTTGAAGAAGGCAGGAGTGTAGCACTGAATCGAAAGAGTTGGTGACAGTTAACATGATACCCCAACCTCATGTAGAAAAATGGAAAAAAGGTGCTGATGATGATGATGATGACGCAGAACTTCAGGCTTATGATGCAGCCTTAATTCAAAATAAAAACAGCAGCACACTGAAAACACAGATACCACCATAACTTCTTCTTCAAGAATGAACTGAGAGCTAAATTCATTATGGGTACTAAGCTGGAGGATATAGCTAATCCACTGGCCCTTATGTTCACCTCCAATTTTACCCTGCTTTCTCCACCAGACACCTCTCAAGAAATATCACTAACTATACCCCCCCCCCACACACACACACACACACATACACACACATACACATACTATCACCAAGTTACAGGTCCCAAAAATGCTCTCTAAGCCCAAAAACATTGCATCTATGACACCTGATTAGATCCCAGGTTAATAGCATGAAACAAAAAGACTTAATTCCACACAATAAATTCCAGCATGTCATATATCCTCCAGCTCAGTATAGGTGGCTCCATTTACAATTATTTCATTCCAGTGTTGTGTATTGTCTTTGATGTTGCAGACATAGCTGAAGAATGCCTCATGACTGTCCTTAGCCTGGCTTTGTTAGGTCTTATAAGTTCTCGCCAAGGCCAAATCATTGTGTCCGGGACCTGATAAGATCCCAAGTAGCCTACTTAATAGCATGAAGCATGACCTATCAGGTCCTCTAGGATCAATATTCAACAGCAGCCTCCAAACAAGGCTTCATGGCAAACAAATAGAGGACTGCAGATGTTAACTCTCCGCAAAAGTGCAGGCCATCCGTGGACCTGGAAAAATATATACCCATAAGCCTGAATAGTCTTATATGTAAAGCCATGGAAAGAATAATAATGGATATGATAAATGATGACATGAGTAACGTTTAGACATTGGATCCAACTCAGTTCGGATTCATTAAGGGGAGGTCATGCTTACTCAGTCTGATGGACTTTGTCGAGGAAGTCACCAAAGCAATGGATAATGGCAAAATAGTGCATACTGACTACCTCGATCTCGCAAGGCATTTGACACAATATCTCACTTGAGCATTGTGGATAACCATATCATATTAGGTATAAACCTATATTCCACCTACTGGATAGCCGGCTGACTCACAGATAAAAAACAGAAAGTCAGGAGAGAGGAGTCTACCGCCACCAAACAGTAGGAGTAGGTCATTGGTGGAGTCTCTCAGAGCTCAGAGGGCCAGTTTTCATTGGTATCTACTTCTCTGAGGTCAAGGGTAATATCAAAGGCCTCTGGCTAAGTTTGCAGACAGTTGAAAACTAGGTGTAGGTAGAGAACCTTTCAATGGCACAGATAACTCCAAGAAGACATGATACTGCCTAATAGCTGGTACCACAGTTACAGTGTAACTTTCAATGCCAAGAAGTGCATAACAGCCTCTTTCAGAAAGACAGCCACCCCTGCAGTTTGACATTTTATAATATACCCTTAGGGGTAGACCCAGTGGTCAGGGATTTGAAAACACATGTTTACAGTGACTTTGCTTTGACAGCCATTTGACTAATGTAATATGAAATCATTCTATGATACATAACTTATAAGAAAGTGTATGGCATCCAGGTCCAAAGATATCATTGTTCTATTGTACTCAGCCCTCATTAGAGCAGTCATTAAGTACAATTCCCCCTTAAGTATGTACCTGACCAGACATGCACATCAACTGCAGTGTATGCAGAAGTTCCTCACAAAAGAAATACATGGTGTAGTCAACATGTCATGTGCAAACATCCTCAAAGAGGTATTCCTATACTCAGTCTCCTACAGACTGCTAAGAGGTGATCTATACCTGGCCTACAGTACATCCTCTCATCCAGCCTTACTGGACTTATTGTATATTCAAAAAACAAATAACATCTAAAACACTCAATCTAGGGACCTTAACCTCACCTGCAACATAAATAAGACATGTTGAAAAGACAGGTATGTGTCTCAGAGACTGCCCCATAAATGGAACAGGATTCCCATTCATGTAAGTTCTTCCCCATACTTATTCAAAAGCAATTTGGATCACTGGATAGGGAATCGTAAATTTATGCCTGGCCTGGCAACTATGTTCCTATTAGAAAGGGAAGCTTGTTAATGCTTGACCACCCATATCCAAGTTAAATATACACAAAACCTATAAGATCTGAACCAGTCCGTTACATTTGGGTAGCATGGCTAGGCTTAAAAGGGACCTTTACAGTCATTAACCAAGTAATTATTCTTTTATTTTATTTAACATTTGTTTACTGGGAAAGTACAACTAGGAATGAGACAATTTTTAGCAGAGGCCCAGGGAGAAATGCTCCAGATGTATGTCTTTTTAACATGGAAGGAAAATGGAGCACCCAGAGGAAACCCACATGAATGCAGGGAGGACATGAAGACTCCACACAGAAGGCACCCCAGCCAAAAATCGAACCACAGAACCTCTTGCTATGAGGTGACAATGCAGACCACTGTGCTGTCCAATTACTATGATCCTATAATAAAAAATCAGCCACTTATCTAATCAAAAACATAGCTGCACCCCTAGTGGTCCCTTCAACTCAAAGTTGAGGAGCAAAAAGAAAAAAAGAAAAAGAAATCTCCTCTGCTCCCAAACGTAGCAAGCTGCCAAACAGCTTGCAACAGCTGAATCAGCATACAGTGAGTGCTCTGGCAAAGTAGCTGTGACTACTGACCTCAAATAGAGTGTAGTCATTCATTTATGAAGTTGGTACTGCACTCCTGTATCATTGCACCTGCAGGTTGTGCCTCCTAAAAGCTTGTTCCCAGGGCAGTCTCCTCCTTCACGCCACTCTAGTAGAATCTCAGCATTTATTCACTTACACTATAAAATAACTTTTAGAAGAAAAAGGGTTAAACAAGGACTCGAATTTCTACACTCTTCTCAAGTGTCTCAATTTATTTATTTATTTATTATTTATCCTTTGATGACTGGGTTAGTCCCCCTAGGCTAACGGCCTTTTTTCAGGGGAGACCCGGGATTGTATTTATATTATGAGGGGAAATGTGGTCAGGCTCTTTTCTATATGTTGTAGGATTTTTCACATCTACCAGAACTACCACCATCTCAAGCAGATGGGACCTCAGTTTAACTTCTCTTCCAAAGGACGGCACACTCAGGAGTGTAGCATGTCCCTGGTGCTACACTGCAGTGTCAACAACTTGATAATTAGTATAATCACTTAGAGTGGGACCATAACCCATGGCCTTCAGGCCTTCCAGCAAAGCAGGGGAGTATGTTGCTAGTTGAGCCACTACAGTGACCAGTGGATCAGTCTCTTTAGCGTTTTGCACAGTTAACATCATGTTTCAAGGCACTCTGGAGTAGTCTTGTGACTCATCTTAGAATTGGAATTTCCTCTTTTACCTTTGATAGCTGGCATCAATTTGATGGAATCTGTATGCTTTGGTTAGGCAAGGATCTCATCATCAGTAGTTTGAATACTTGGGTATAGACTCCGCAAGAACAGCCTAAATATGTTTCCAGTTATGACTCAAAATGACACCAAGATCTGTTTATACCGTGTAGGATCATGGTTCGTCTGCTTTTTGTACTGTGATGTCATTTGTTTGTCATTTTCTTTCCCATTCAGCTTTAGGCACACTGGTTGGCCTAGTTGAAGGGTGGGCAGACTTTGGGTGGAATATTGTATGTCAGAGAATGTGTTAGCATGATTTGCTTTTTGATTGCTTTTCTTGAAAGATTTGAAAATAATAATCTTTGGTTTCCAGCATGGATATAATAGTCCTGATATTACTACCAAGAATCAGCAATGTGGGGCTTATGTCTGTAGCAATGTATGAAGTGGTATATGGTAAGATATGAGAGTTTTGTGAGGATCAGGTTAGCAAAGAATCTTTTTAGCAGTATGGGCTGCTCTTTCAGCAACTCCAATCATCTGTAAGTAGTAAAGACTTAACATGGTATGTTTGAAACCATAATTCTCTTAAACTGCTGTAACTGTAGATACAAACTGTGAAGTAATTTTCTGTGACTGATTCAATTGGTATGCCATATCTGGCAATAATTTGCCTTGTGGTAGCACACCTTTGAAGTTACATAGATCTGCAGCTATTCACTGCCATAGACCTTGAGATAATAGAGTTAGTAGTCATGGTTCTCTCATCTGGAAAGGTTTATGTATTATATATAACTGGCACATTAGCACAAACTTTGCAATATCCTTGTTGATAATGGACCACCATACGGACATTGTGGCCCTTTGGTGACACTCAGTCAGCCCTTGATACTGATGATGATGATGATGATGATAATGTGCTTCCATACCAATATAGAGGCTGTTTTTGCAACTTAGTCAGGCCTTGGTGTCCTTCACCATGTTGTGAAGAAGGTACAACTATACTGTTTTGGTAAAACAGCAAATCACTGTGTCCAAGCAACAATTGTGTCTGACACTGAAGTATTTCTACATTAGATCCACTGCCTGTGTGTACTAGGGAGTCCATCCCGTACATGTTTAATGACCAACTACAGCTTATTGTCATGTTTGGTAGCTTGTTTCAGTCTGTTGAGCCTTTTAGTAGTTACTGGTAGATTTACCATGATGCCATCTGCTCAGGCATTGGATTTCTTGAAAACAGCTTGACCACAATCAGTTGCTTTCAGGTACAGGAATCATAGTTGCACTGAAACATCTCACTCAGAGAGGTTACCTCTTGCATCGTGAGACTACTTTGTCTAAAATTGTAGGAATTAATCATTGCAACCAGTGATTTGTGTTCAGTCTGGAGTTGGAAGTTTGCTAGCTCCAACATGCCTGCACACTTGCAAGCCAGTCTTTTTCTATTTGTGAATATCTTTTATCTGCATTAGTTAGCATTCTGGAGCAAGTAACTAATAGGTCTTCCAACTTGTCCATCCATCTGGTGCAAAGCAAGATTACTGCAGTTATAGCTCATGGTTGTTGGTTTTGTGGTGTCATAGGAGGTAAGCAATGAAGCAGATATCACCAGTTTCTGAACACTGATGAAGGTTTGGGGTTGTGCATTCTTCCAAGACCAAGATGCATCTTTCGTTAGTAAGGTGTCAGTCAACAGAACTGATACAAACTTGGCCAAGAAATATGCCATACATAGAGCCTAGCACAGCTCAGTTATGCATGCTGGGACCCTTTAGGTTTGCTATGACTTTGAACTTTTTTGAATGTGGTCTAATTCCACTATCATTTATGCTGTGTCTGAAATACTGGATTTTGGACTTACCAGAACTGCACTTGCCTCTATTTACCTAAGTTTTTAATAGTTTGGAGCACTGCCTCAAAGCATTTGTATTACTTCTGTTTATCACTAGTAATTTAGCCATGATTGGAGCACCACCTTCATTTCACACTGAACTATTTCTGGTGTTATGTCAAATGTCAGTCTTTTGAAAGATAGCATTCAGTCAGAGTAATAAAGGTTGTTAGCCTTTGACGATGTCTCTTTAGGGATATTTTCTAAAATTCACTTGAGGTGTCGAATGTGAAGACCACTCTAGCACCAACCAGCTTAGATGCAACGTCCTCAAGGGTCAACACCATAAACTACATCCTCAAGACTGCATCAATAAACATTTTTAAATCAACACATATTCTCACCTTGCCACAATTTTTTTGATATGCAGTATGGATGACACAATATAGTTGGTTGAGATACACTTTCAATCACACCAATTGTTTACATATGATTGGGTGAATTCCGCCTCAGCTTTAGAGAGTATGACAAATGGTAGCTTTCTGGGTATATTCAAGGTGTTTGGAGCAGTGTCAGGGTTCAACTTTATCTTTACAGGTTCACAGTTAAGCAGACCAACTTCTCTGAACACAGTCACATGAATTTTATTTACTCAAGCAATCAATCCCAGCTTGTATGTTGCATTTAAGTAAACCATCTTCTCTGAACACATTCACGTGAATTTTATTTACTCTAGCAATCAGCTCCAACCTGCATGCTACAATTACGCTGACCAACTTCTCTGATAACATCCACGTGAATTTCATTTACTCTGGCAGCCAGCCCCAGTTTGCATGCTACAGGTCAGCAAACCAACTTCTTTGTACACATCCACATGAATTTCATTAAGTCTGAAAGTCAACCCCAGCTTGCCTTCCAGAGTTCTGCTGAGCAGATTTTTCACATATAGACCTTCTAGCCCATATATTTATAATTCATACATGTGCTCCCTCTACTCAAGTCAGTGTTAGGAATCTTCCTATACACTTGAATTTGCCTGGAGTGCTACGTTTTCACTTCTGCATCCTTCAATTATTGACATTTCAAGTTGCCTCTGTAAATACCTTCTCATATTTCAGTAACATCATGCCCTGTATCTCTTTTAAAGATTACTGGCGATCCATGTATTGTGAGTATGCCTTGCTAGTCTGCTTCAGTATTTGGCATAGCAGCCTCTAAACTTGGAAAATCTTCTTTGAACTCTCCATGGTTTTATTCTCACTGGCTACCTTTTTTACAAGCTTAGCTTTACACATGACAGCAAACTGTTGCATCGAGTTGCACTGCTTACATCTTCTGCCACATGCAGCTCATTGCTCTGACCCAGCATGTAAAGAGCTACATCTCACTTAACTGCCAGATTTGCATACATTCTGCTTCAGTTGCACATGCTTATGTTGGCCATAATTATGCATTTTACAAAATGTGGCATTTTTACTACATTTTACCTCACACACATCATCTTTTGCACTTATATCACCATCTTCTCTCAATTAATTTGGTTTCTTGGGCAATCTGAATGGCCTTTTCCAAAGCAAATTCACTTTCAGTTGTAGCATTTGTTACACTTCTGTATCAGCAGTGATTGTTCTATATCTAATTTGCTCATCTTTTGCCTGATTAAAACCAATATTTCAAATAGTTCATATAAGCACCTGACAAATACTCCCACAGACTCTCCCTTAGCTTGACCATGTCTGTAAAAGCATGCCTTTTCATGAATAACATTTCTTTTTAGCACAAAATGTTCATTGGGCTTACTTACTACTGACTCATATGTAACACTCTGGTTCTTAGATAATGAAATGGAGTTGTAAATGGCATAAAATGTTCTCCCATATTTCTTCACTTTCCTTGTCAACCTTCACTGTTATAAGAAAACATATAAACCTCTGCCTCCATGTTAGGCAAATGGCTTTGAGTACTTAAACAGTTCTAGAACGTTACATTTTGTATCTTTCAACTAAGATGTGGTTATTTTTGGACTTTTTGACTGAAAAATGGTTAAGTGAATTAGCCCTAACTTGCATGCTACAGTTAAGCTTATTTCTTTGAATACATCCACGTGAGTTTTTGACGTAACAATGGTAAATTTGCT